>NW_027266631.1:0-71201 GCF_046630445.1 Rutidosis leptorrhynchoides
TCCTTAACTTCTTCTCGGTGTTCATTTTCATCCTTCTCTATAATAACACCAGACTTCCCTTGATTGATCCTAGACCCAACTCCGATGGCCTATTTTGCTCCGGTCAGGTTTATCTTCATTTTAAAGACACCAAAGAAGACTGTCGTTGCAGCTTTACCCAGAACTGTGGCTTGATGCTCATATTTTTTCTTTCCAAGCTTCACCTTTGTTGCATTCTTTTTCTTCTTTGCAGACTTGCCCTTCATTTCAATCCCGAAGCTCACCAAGCTCTCTAACACTTCTTGGCAGGATGGCCTCATGAAACAAGCAACTTCAACAGCTCCTCCTTTGTTGAATGGGACATGCATGCCAATCTCCTCTTCAATGCTTCAAACCTCCATTTTGGTAAGGACTTTGTGAATATATCAGCTAGCAGGAAGAGTGTTATGCAAAAGCCCATTTAAATTTCTCCTTCGTCCACATGATCTCTGATGTAATGAAACTTAACTTTCATATGTTTTGTTCTCAAGAGGACTATTTGCAATCCACGTCGATCATCTAGCGTGTTCTTCCCCCTCTCTACTACACCGATCCGATGGTAGAAGCCTCCGGTAGGGTGGTTCAAAATCAACTGTACTGATGGGATGGTATTTACCAATCTGCATGGAGTTGGCTTAGAAACCATTATCCTTGACTCTTACGAAAGCGTTGTCTGCTGTTGATTTATGTTCGACTCGGGTCCTAATGATGTGTTGCTCACCCAAGCTAGGGCCTATTGTCTTTGGGGATAAAGCTAGCAATTGAATGTGATACTCAGTTCGCCATGCCATTTTTGAGTCGGATTCTAAAACTTTGATCAATATTATTCATGATCCGGATAACTGTTTTTGTCATCACATACATGACTCGAAGCTATTAGAGAGGATGTTGCTTTATTTTCATATTGCAAATTCTCTTTTACCTTCATCCCTTAATACTATTATAAACTCTAATCTAATTTAACTGGAATGAAATATTTATCTTAAAAAAAAAAAAGCATGGACAGAGATACGTAGTGGAGAAGAGCTGGCTGCGGAAAATCGTAGGACAAATGTGAAATCTAAAAAGCGAATTAAGTTGAAAAAATACAAAGTCACTATCTAGAGCTGGATAATTAAAGTTTGTTTCTGCCTCACCAATCTCAATCTCCTTGCTTTAATTCTAAAAACATTTTACTATAGATCTCTCAACTGTCTCTCCCACAGTCCTACTTTTTGTCATTGATTATGCCAACAAAATACTAAAAATATATCTCATGGATTTTATGAGTACCGTATAATTACATTTGATATTAATATTAATATTAAAATATATGATATTTTATATTTTTAAATTTATTCGAATATATATATGTATTTAATTTAAAAAAATTATATATTATAAATATTATTAATTAAATACATATTTATATAAATTAATTTAAAATACGAAAAAAATATTAATTTAGAGTGTATCGTATATAAAGAAAATAAATCAAAAAAATATAATTTTTGTTATGAAAAGAATTATTCACAATTTCATTATTTCTTCAGACTTCCTAAACAACAATATGACATCTTAATAATTAAATGAAGTTATAGTTTATGACTTAATTCTTTTCGTGTATTTATAATTTTATATATGCCTCTATATTTAAACTCTTGATGGGGGAGGGTTCGATCGATCATACGACCTCATCCAACAAGAGATATATAATTATATATTAACCATAGAACATGTTTTGATAGATAAATTGATGTTGATAGGATTGTTTTTGTGGAACTTGCATTCCTACAACTTGTGGAGAGTTTGACAAGCATTGAAAAAAAAATGTGAAGAAGAAGAAGAAAAAAAAAAAAAAAAAAAGCTTGTAAATGAAGAAAAGGAAATGTGCCATGAACAAAGCAGTTAAGAAAGCGATTCAAACCTTTGTGAAAGTAATCTTGACTGAGTTAGAGAGCTGGAAGAAGAAAGAAATCAAGATAGGGTCGATTAGAAACAATGCAGGAAAGACTGAAGATAATTCTGCAATTGTGTCTGTCGAGGACGAAACATCACACTGGAAAAAGGTCAAGGACCTTGGAGTCTGTACAAGAAAAGTCAAAGACGCTGCTGTAGTTTCTGAAACCAGTCAAGCCGGAAATGTAATTGAGATTCTACCGGCCGGAATACCGATTTGCGAAGGTCATGGAATAATTGAAAATGATCGTGACAACCTCAAGAATAACGACATTATGTTCAATTGCTTCGCAAATCAGCCGATCGAAAAGCCCCAGTTTGTCTAGAGTTTCAAGTTACTATTCTATTGTCCATAATTTCTCTTTCTTTCGAATAATTAGGGTTAGATTATCTTTCACTAATCTTGATGGATTTTAATGATTCAAAAGGCCATTTAGGGTCGACTTGATTCTCTGAGTCTGATTATGAAGTCAATTTTAGCTATTATATAATAAAGAATAAAATGTCTGCACAATCTATCGTTTGTTCATCATGGCTGTTAGAATTTGGGGTTTTTCACAGTGATCTATTTTTTATTGGGATTTTGATTCAGAAAGCACATATTGGTTCTTGTAAAGATGTTTGTATGCAAGCTTGATGATAGAAGAGCTCAGAAATGATCATGGTGTCAAATGCAACTAGTTTAGCTTATTTTCTGCACTTTTGATTCCAGATTTCGTTTAAGTTGTTGAAATGAAGAAGTTTTTATTAAGAAAGATCAGTTTTAGTGTAGTCAAAATTTCTGCGATGGTGCTATGTCATTTGAAGCTCAGAATTATAAGTCAAGTACACAGTCAACTATAAGCATTGGTGATTGCTTTTCTGCAAATTCAAGATCAGTTGTAGCTATGGTAAAAGCCTCCATTTCAGTCATCTACAATTTAACTTGAAGATCAAATTTGATTGTGAAGAAGTGAAGAACAAGTAAAAACTGTACCTTTTTGAATATTTTGGCAGTTTGTGTAATGTGGTCCTAAAAATATTTTTTCTCTTGCATTTCCATTTTCCTTAACTGTAATTTCATTTTTAAAGCTTTGTAATTTGACTTATGACGTCTAGGTTAGTTAGAGATCACTATATAGTCTTTATTGTTAGAGATCACTATATGACTTATGACTTTTCCTTTTCTATTTATGAGTTTTAGTTGAAATCAAAATCAAATCTAAAATTTTCCATAATTCATCATCTATTTTCTCAATTTTTTAAATAGTCTTTCCTGTTATATTGGTTTTGAGAGAAACCTTAGTCCTAAATCGGAACTAAATTAATCTTTAGGATCTAAACACAATAGATATCAACATTAAACCTTCAGATTTAATCAAATCTAGCACAAATTCCATTATCATCCTTTTAGTCATAAGTTATTGAATTTATAAATTTATTTTGATCTTGTTTCTCTATTTTAATCATCTGTACTTATATTCTTTTTTACAGATACATACAACAATTCAATGTCATGATTTTTCAAATGCAGAGGAAAAAAATTTACATAAGAGAAATAATTCACAGAATAACAATGGGGATTACATTATGAATGAAGGCGGCAGGGGCCCTTGAGGAGCGGTGGAGTGGCCATGTGATTGATTTCGTGTGATAATGGGCAATTGAGAGAGATAACCTAAACTATATATACGTAATTACTAGATTCTTCCCAACCCCAACCCCAACCCCAATTCAATTTATAGGTTATCTGTTCATGTAGAAATTTAATATATCTGATAATTTGATATACACATTTCTATCATCAATGAATGAAGTTGGTAAATTTTAAGAGATTAGTACTGGTGCTAGTTATTTATAAAGGATTGGTAAATTTTAAGAGGTTGGCCACTTGGCCTCAAAACACTTGAAATAGCCTCTCACCATTTCAACTATTAAGTAGGCTTTCTATTAAAGAAAAACTTTATATTATGTATTAGTTGGTTGGTATACAACCAACAATCAACGAAAAATTGACACGTAATAATTTTTAATTTTATATTTAAAGACGTGTTTTATATATAACAAAATTTCAATATTTCCTTTCAAAATTCATCAATCCATTTTAGGACATAAAATAATAAAAAAAAATTATATATTATTTTTTTATTATTTTATAATATTATATTATATTAAAATTATTATCAAACATGTCATAAAATTTAATATCCAACGCGTCTTTATGAATAAAGGTTGGCACAATACTACTTAATCTATTTATAATATAAAACACGATATTTCGAACTGGGTCCCAAACTAGATCCCGAACCTCACTAATCAAGAAACCTAAATATCTTAAATGAGAGAATTTTCAAATTTTTTTACTTAATTAATATGCAACACGGCAGGAATATAGAAGTTTTTTTTTTCACTTAATTAATATTTCTCCACTTAATTAAAAAATTTAAAAGGAATTTGAACACCCGAAAAAAAAAAAGGACCAGATTTATTTGTTCCTAATTTCACGTTTCAGTTATCACAAGTTCAGAGGTTCATATTTTTTCTTGCTTTGTTCGCGTGAATGATTTTTTTTTCCCAGCAATTCAAATTAAATATCAACTTTTTAGTTTGATTCATATTAGAAGATTGAATTTCTAAAATCTGCATCATTTGCGGCTCTGGTTACGTAAGAGGAGGAAAAAAACTGTGACAATGGTAGATTTTATGATAATTTCTCACAACTGCTCATCGATTTTTCACAGGTACTACAACTGTTTCATTCTAAGAGTTTGTAATTTCAAATGATTGGATGATTTATGTTCTAATACTGTATTGAGAATTTTTTTATCCAATCCATCATCTCTACATAAAAGCACGAAGAAAAAAGAAGAAGATATATCTATATTAATTTGGAAGATAATCCGTGTGCAACGATTGCCAGAAGAGGATCCATGTCATCCAGCTTTCTTTGACCTTTAGTTTTGATTATTATTACGATTGTTATAATAACAAACTTATTGTGATTACCATCTAATTAATCTGAAATTGTGTCATTCAACAAAGTTTAGAGAGTCCTTTGTGATTTTAATGGGAATCTGAAAAATGGAGTGGTGTGTTCGTTAGTGTAGTGTGGGTGGCAGAATTTCCGAAATTTACACCATTTGTAAAGGAATATAAATTTGCAAATCTACAATATGTTTGCTATTATATATTATTATCTCTCATTAGGAATGAGATCGTGCCCATCTTCGACAAGATACTAAATGTTCGAAAATTTGTACAGAATTCGATAAATAAATCGATAACAGACGATGTGTATATTGAATAATTCGTTGAATATGATTAATCATGTGAGAATAAACACAGTCATATAATTTAAAATGTAAAATAGAGATAACAACACATATATAAACGAATGAAACCAAACAACAAAGGTTTAAGGGAAAGAGATTGCAAACAGTGGAGGCACGATGAGATCGCTTTCCTTAAAGTGTAATACGTCCAGTACTGTACTTCGGATCAAACGGCGTAGAGTTTCACAGGATACAACCACAATAAACACGACAATAAGTATAATATTTAATAGAGTTCGGGCGAGACTTACACTAGCTAAACTCTCTGACGACACGAGAAAAGAAGAGACGGAAAGACGGTGGGTTGTAAGCCGACCTATTTGCTAGAAGGGTTTTTTTTGAGTGATTTCAATGTGTTTAAACCCAAACACACACCTTAATGACGGACACTCTAATCAGAAAGAACTCTGATCGCGATCCTCTTCCGAAATCTTGCACATTTAAAATTCCAATTCAAAACGGGAGATAAAATTCATTTCTAATTAGGAGATAATATCCCACTAATTACGGAAGTCAAAACCGTGTAGACTATAGTGGACGAATCCCACTAATCATGGATCATTAATTAAGAGATAAAATCTCACTAATTAAACAGACAAAAAATCATAACGGCTTCATTCCAAAAATAAGTGAATCGAACCGATATGATCTGCAAAGCAGATCAATAGACAAATCCAAATCCAAATCCAAATTGAACTAGAACCGAACCGTATCGGTCTAGGTAGGGTCGGGTCGTGCGTGCTTGGTGGTGACGTGTGTGGAACCTTGTAGACTTCCTCTACAACACACTTTAAACTACAACCCACTCAAACCACTATATATGTGACTTGAGTTTGTAGTAAATTTCCAATGTGGGACTTTGTACACTCATGCGCAAATCACCAACATTTGCACTACCATTTCTCATTCATCCTTGAAACAAAATGTGAAATAAATGATTCAATCCTTAACTATGTAATATAGATAAACTATAAGAATTAGTTTCAATTTAATCCAACATACGGATTCGTCTACACGCTTGGTCAAACTGTCATTGACCATGTATTTGACATTTTTGTCTAACAATCCCCCACATGAATGAAATTGTATGCGACTTTAGGTAGACACGAAAAATCTGGAGAGTTTAATCGAACAGATATCACATCGGCGCTCGATAGCTATTAACTTTGAATCGGTCCTAGCATAACACACATCTAATATACTCGCGGGTTAGTGAACGCGATGTCTTGAACTATCCCATTTTTATGTATACCAAGACAATGGTACCTACCTGATATCCACTCTACTAGCGTTCTAGTCTTTGTTGTTGTTCTTTAGGCCCTGAACAACCTGGTACCTTCAGGAAAGACAATTGAAATAATACGGCCCATGTATTTTTTTCAAATAGGCCACACTTATTCTTCGTATAGATGATGTCTCTTACTTTAAGCTAAACATAAAAAATACACTATTGTACTTCAACTCTTGAGTTGCACGAATCATTAAGAAGTTCTGAAATCTTCATCCTCGTCATGCAGGAAGCACTGTCAATCGACAACATAATGAGCAAGGGATATATCATTAGATGTTTTTCTCGATTAGGGATTCATGACATCACTCGATGAAAGTTTTGGATAAAGTAGGTTGAACTAATATCGATTAATTTTGTGATGCAGGCTGTGGAGTTTGTTTGTGGACATGTATGGACATGATGACAAAAGGCAGTTTGGGATTTGTAATAACTGACGCTGTGCTTAGTTCTCCTCTTCAAAATATACTTGAGAGAATCCAAGATTTCTTTGATTTACGTTGTAGTCTGTAGAGATGTCGTCTTAGAGAAAATTTTAATTTTTTATAATCTATTAATGTATTCGATCTAATTAATTTTGTGTAAGCCACAAAATTTCCAATTATAGTGGTGATTCATTGAGGCATTACTCCATCTGCAAATGTAATAAAGTCAATGTACTCCTTTTGGCGGAAGTGAAACAATATGCTCCAAGGGAGAAATTGTGCACAAATAAATAGTTTTTAAATCTATTGAAAAAATTTGATTTCTCCCTCTTTGCATTTACATGCTCCTTCAATTAAAACTCACATTTAAGAGTTTACTTTTCTTAATAATAATAATAAAAAAAGTTGATTACTTGCATATATAAAATTAGAGGCAAAAATTGTTTCACGATCCTTTTACTTCTGAAGCAATTTAGAGAGAGCTCCAACACTTTCGGTTGCGTCATATGTGAGGCAATATGTTTAGGAATGATTGAATTTTTTGATGGGATATTATTTTTATATCATATATGTTTTTGATGCTAATATCAAATGTGCATGTTTTGTTCATAATCAAATTTACCTTTTGCACAATTTTTATTAAATTCGTTACATTCTAATTCTACCGTAAACATCACATACTTTAAATAATGATAAAAAATCAAAATAATATGTATATTATATGTACAATATATTAACAAATCGCCTCGAGTGACGCTCGTGGCTCCAACACTAATTAATTAATAATGTACATACAGTATAAATGGCAAGGATGAATACACCCATCCTACCTAAACTTGGGTTCAGTTTACAACTTCATATCTAAAGTTACTTTTCTTACAAATTCATACCTAGCCTCAACTTGAAAACGTTTCATATTCTAGTACCCAAGTTAAATCGAGCTGATGTGTAACAAATGAACTGTTAAGTCCTCCACATCTGGCGCTTATTCCTCTACAATTAAATTTAAATGAACCGAACTTACAAATCAACAATCGAATCGAACATTTCAAACCCGAACCAAATGGCACAAGACACGAAGTCATTTGTTCCTCCTCCTTCTATTTTTCTTCGGCGGCTATCACTGTTCACTAACCATATAATCCAAAATCAATCCCACCACCACCATCCTCAAACAAACGCCGAGATACTAGATCTACATCCCTGTCGTGCCCCATCTCATCAATCTCTATGCTGGACATGGCGGCACCTTCCCTATTTCGACTCGTCCACGATTACCTCCATATCAAATTCTAAGCAGCCGCGCCACGAAACGCCATCATCTTGTCGAAATTCCCAACTGTTTTCTTGCATACATTATGCCTAATCTTAAATTTGTGTTACAGACTCAAAGTACTAGTAATTGATGAATGACGACATAGGAAGCAAGTTTTCCGAACCATGTGGCATTAAACCTTAGAGCATCCGTACTGTTGGTCCCGATTTTGACCACATCAGCGACACTTTGACAGAAAGAGAAAATATTGGGATTTGTAAAATTTTCCTCCATTGAAAAATTGGGATTGATGTATAAATATAGTAATATTTTTTCATTGGTTGAATAAGAATTGGGACTGAGAGAGGAAATTTTGTAAGAATTATTTTGTAATAATTACTGCCACATAAGACACCACATAAACACCAAAAGAAAAAAAATGGTCCCAATTTAATTATTGGGATTAGCACAGAAGGTGCTCTTAAAAACATCCACAATCCTATCACCTCTACTAATATCTTTTTACACTCTCTCTCTAGCCACATATACATTTTTTACCACCTCTAATTTTTATTACCCCATCACTACATTCATTCTCCACATACTTCATTTTAAATGGATCCCACATGTAATCTTTTCTAATATTTTACTTATCATTTATTATTCTTTTCTTTTCTTTTGAATATTGTATATACTTGCCTATGCTTAAATACAAGTTCCTGTAAATATACATCTAGACATAAATACATATTTTATTTAGTTTTGTCTATTAAAATTAATTTTTTAATACAAATTTTAATATCAATATATGTTATAAAAAATAAAGTTATTAAATATAGACAAAAAAAATTATTTAATAAAAAAGATAATATTATTAAAATTCTCAAAAACATTTTATTACACCGAATTACACTTATCATAACTAATAATACAATTAAATAACGCATTTCATCAATTATTTATAAAAATAAAATAAATGTGGAGATAATGGAAATTAAAATAAAATAAAAAGACTTATTGTAATTCATATTAAAAATACGATACATCTACTCATTGTTGTTTTCGAACTTCTTTCAAATATGCTCAACCAAATCATCTTGAGTTTGACGATGCATTTGTCTATTGCGAAGGCTAGCATTGGTTTGGAGGATATCCACGAAGTTTGGAGGAAGACCGCGATTAACACCCGATGTCGATTCAGCTTGCTCATTGTTAGTGTCGTACGTGTAATCACCCTCGTATTGATCTCGTTCATCCTCAACAATCATATTATGTAATATAATACATGTATACATGATATCGCTAAGCGTTTCGGTATTCCACATTCGTGTTGGACCACGTATAATAGCGAATCGAGCTTGAAGAACAGTAAATGCTCGATCCACATCGTTTCAAGCTGCTTCTTAGTGTTGAGAAAATAATGTTGCCTTTTCTCCTTGTGGTAATGGAATTGTTTTGACAAAGGTAGGCCAATTAGGATAAATACCATCGGCTAGGTAGTATCAAATATTGTAATTTCTACCATTTACCTCGAAAGAAACATGAGGAGCTTGTCCTTGCAAGTTGCGCGTGAACAAATGAGATTAACACGTTCAAATCATTGTTTGACCCTACGACGCCAAAAAACGAGTGCCAAATCCATAAATCTTTAGATGCAACCGCTTCGAGCATAATTGTTGGTGCTCCATGGTCACCTCTAGTATGCATACCTTTCCATGCTACTGGATAATTTTTCCATTCTCAATGCATGCAATCCATGCTGTCCAACATGCCTGGCAAGCCTCGTTCTTCTCCTATACGGAGCAAGTAACCGGTATCATTCTTATTGGGCTTCCTTAAATAATAAGGCCCAAAAATCTCTCGCACGCCTGCAATGAAGTTTCGAGTTCACTCTAATGTAGTACTCTCACCCATTCGAAGGTATTCATCAAGTTCGTCGGCAGACACTCCATAAGCCAACATTCGAATAGCAGCGGTGCATTTTTGAATAGCATAAAGACCATTCCTACCGATAGCATCAGGTCTTCTTTGAAAATAAGTGCATCGATTTTCTAGTGCATTCACTATGTGAAGAACGACTTAATTTTGAAAATAAGGGATTAGATGATGATGTATACGCCCCTGATTTTGAAACTTTAGTCCGTTTTGATGATTACTCCTCCATGTAAGCTCCATTCCACTTTTACTCATCCTTTACCTTTTCCCACCAATTTTGCAGTTTGAAATCATGATCACATTGCTCTTATTTATAGAACTCTAATGCAGCTTTCATCACATTAGCATCATTCTACCCACTTCGTTTCAGGTCCACCGCTCGCCTGTAGCAACTGTTGAAGTATGTGACTATGGCATTTCCTTTCACCCAATGGTATTTGCATTACAACCTATTCCTCTTCTGGCCACCGATATAATCCGAGATGGACTGCCAACAGTTCTTCGCTGACTAGTCAATACCGATGATTGGATTCTTAAATATATTAACCCATACACTAGCCAATAAAATATCTTCATTGGAAGTCTAATTTAAACTTCATGTCCTTATAGCCTTCTTTCCTTTGGTCACTTGAACATCTGTGTCATCATCATCATTCAAGTCAAAAGTTTCCAAGCCACGTAGGTGAGAGACGGATTGAGAAAAAGAAGCAGGACGTGACACCGATTCATGATCAGAATTTGGTGTTCCCATCCTAGAGCCACCCGGAGTCATATTCAAGTGGTACGGATTATTAGGAAAGTACCCAAATGGTTGCCGCCATGGAATATTTTGCATTTCTCGAATCATTGGAGGAGATCCATAGTAAGGAATTTGTGGAATTTGTGTATATGAAGAAAATTGTGGATTATGAGGAAATGGTGGATGTTGGGGAAATTGTGGATTATGAAAATATAATGGATTTGAGGGTAATGGAACTTTTGAAAAGTGGAGATAAAATAATGTGTGGATTGAAATATGGAATAATAGTTTTTATAGGAAAAAAGATAAATCTAAAAAAAAAAAAAAGTTCATTTTACTGTTTAACGGTAGGGAAATTTAATTTTTAAGAAGTCTAAACGATAATATTGAGAGATAAACTAAAAATAAAAAAATGAAAAAGAAATAAAGTGGATCCCACATTCATGTCTTCCAATGGGTGATAAAGTTATCATCTACACACTTTCTCTCCTGCTTATCACCTCATGCCCACAATGCTATCTCCTCCCTATCACCTATCTATCATCCAGCAATGTGGATGCTCTAAGGAACATATCATAATTTTTAACATAATAAAACAGTCTTAGCATAAACAAATGCATTATCATTTGGAAAACAAGTTTGAGAATCATCCACATGTTCTCCAACCTTGAGTGTACTCTCTTTATGATAGGTCCCTTCTCAAGATGTTCAAGAAATGGAGATACAAGGTCGCAATATTTAGAACACCATGGAGGAGGTGGGGACAGTATAGTTTTGTGTAAGGAGTAAAAGATTAAGCACTTGATAGAATAGCTTCAAACGATATCGGCCAATGTTGGCATGTATTCCACACATGATCTCATAAAGCAGAATAAAAGTTTTCATCTTAGCAGTTCCATCATGGCTGGTTGGAATCCAATTGTGAATGATCTTTTTGAAGGGTTTTATTGACCTGAAACATGTATATAACATATATATATAACGATTGCGGATCGAATTTAACAGGATCATAAAACACGAGAATCGGATTACGACACATTAGTGCACGTGCCTGGAAAAACTGCACAGTCGTAAAGTAAACCACAGAAAGTTATCAGGGAATAAGTCGTAAAGTAATAACCTTTATGTTAGACGAACACCTGAATTAGCCGTAAGTCTGTATTTGGGAGTGATAAGGGAAAGACAAAAAGTATTCCTCCACTTTGAAAGTCTTCCTCCACTTTGAAGTGGCTGCCGAAAATAATAAAGAAAATAATAGTTTTTTCTTAATTAATTACCTTCTCCTTATAGCAACATATTATGTGTAGGTTAATTACTTAATGGGTCATAAACCCAAAACCCACTAAGGGTATAATATATTAACATTATTAATATGGCCCAACAACTCCCGCTCGCCCGCAAGTTGGCGAGGATGGTATTCATTACTGTATTTGGCGTATGTCACTTTTGACATATCATACTCGACACATAGCTCGTTCAACCGGCATACACGAGAGCTAACATGTTACATGACAGTTAGGAGCATGTAACCTCTCAAAACAATTTTGAGTTATATTTTCCTGGAGTAGTTACCGTATGTGTTCCCTAGATCAATATGACACACAACCATCTCTTACATCTCATAATTAAAAATTATGGTGCTTAGTATTCATGACTTCTGCCTTGGTGTAGAAATAGTCCCGCGGGGGAATAGGAGCTAGCGTGTGACATTTACGTTATCGTCCTTCCTTGTGCCTCGAAAGTCTCCGCTCCCACTGGTTCATTTTTCCAATTCATTCCTCTATACTATATCTCTCATAGTCCTTCGGAAACATATCAAGATAGTGAACACCAATGGAGGTTATAATAATAGGACATAGTGTCTAAGGGTGCAAGTGAGTGTTAGGACACTCAGGGCTCACACAATGAAAGTATAAATCTATTTTCTTTCATTGCCCTTTAAATTGGTTGTCTCTAGTGCACATAGTATGAAATATGTGCTATAGTATTTTATCCATTCTTTATGGGCAGTATGCCTATCAAATACTGTGCAAATGATAGTCCGGACAAACTAAATGTTAGACTTGAGTTCTCCCACTACTCTAAAAATTCCTTTAGAACTCCATTTGACTTCTTACGTAGTAAACTTGAGCTTGTTTACTCCGAACATCGCTTATAGAGCATGTTCTCATCTTAATACCCTAATAAAGGCGACTATAAATTTTCCAAGCTTTAGCTCTCATATTGTCACTCAGACAATGCTTAAAGAAAATAAGTCTTACCCCCACTTCATCGTAGCAAGCAGAGATGATTACCCTTGTGAGAGAGCTAATTGATCTGTTCGACATATATTTTTATAGTGCTAAAAGTATAGCAGTCAAATAAACATGAATACATAACAAATAGTTCTGGCTTTATTAAAATGAAAGACATAATCCATACAAAATTATAAATGAGAAACTTCAATACAAAGTATAAACAGAAAAGTCAATTATTCCTTAGGTCAGTACATTAAGCTTTACGCAGTCCTATTGACTTGACGTAACCTTCGTAACATTCTTTAGCTAAGGCCTTAGTCATGGGATCTGCTAACATTAGCTTAGTCGGAATGTATTGCACATCGACTTCCTTTTTCGCTACCATGTCTCGTACAAAGTACATCTTAGTATCTATGTGCTTCGTTATAGAATGGAACTTGGGATCTTTTATGAAGGAAATAGCAACATGATTGTTACAGTTCATCATAATTGGATCTGTATTTTCCTTATAAATTCCCAAACTGAATAAGAATCTACGAAGCCATACTGTTTTTTGTGTACCAGTGCACAAAGACACAAACTCTGCCTCCATCGTGGATAACGCTACACAACTCTGCTTTTTACTCCTCCATGAAATGGCTCAATTATTGAGTAAGAAGACAAATCCTGAGGTGGATTTTCTTTTATCCTGATCGCCAGCATTATCGACGTCCGTGTAGCATTTAAGCTCTAGACTATTACCTTGGTAACATAACTTATAATCTATAGTTCCTTCCAGATAACGCATTACTCGCTTGACTGCTATCCAATGAGCTTTCCCGGATTAGATTGGTAACGACTTACTATCCCAACTGCATACTAGATGTCTGAACGTGTTCATAGCATAGCGTCCAACAAGCTTCCTACAGCACTGGCGTAAGGTACTTTACTTATTCGTTTCTTTTCTTATTTTGTGGATGGGCACATCTCTTCTCTAAATTTATCGGACTTGGTAATTGGAGTCTCAAAAGGCTTACAATCTTTCATTTGAAAGCGTTCTATGACTTTCCTTACATATGTCTCTTGAAAAAGTGACCGAAGTTTCTTAGAATGATCCCTTCCATTTTCAACCAAGAATGTATTTGGCCTCACCCATATCTTTCATCTCAAAAGTGGAACTCAACCAATCTTTTGTGAGTTTAAGATACTCCTTACAATTTATAGCTATTAAAATGTCATCTACATATAGAGACAGGATTACAAATTGCTTCTTGGATCTTTTAATGTATACACGGTGGTCTTCTTCGATCATCTCGAAGTCATATGCTAACAAAGCATTATAAAATTTCAGGTACCATTGTCTTGAGGACTGCTTTAGGCCATATATCGACTTCTTAAGTCGACATACTTTATCCTCTTGCCCCTCTTGAACGAAACCTACTGGCTGAGCCATATAGATTTCTTCAAGAAAGTTCTCAATTGAGAAAAGCAGACTTTACATCCATCTGATGTAATTCAAGATTCATACTTGCTACAATTCCCAATACTAGTCGGATAGAGGTAAATCTCACAACAAGTGAAAATGGCTCTTCATAGTCAATTCCTTCCTGTTGAGTATAACCTTTGATGACAAGACATGCCTTGTATCATTCCACAGAACCATCGGCATTTCGCTTTATCTTGAGAACCCATTTGTTCCCCAATTGCCTTACGCCCTTTCGATAAATATGCTAGTTCCCAAACCTTATTTTTATACATGCACTCTAACTCCTCTTTCAAGGCTATAGTCCATTATTCTTTGGTCTGACCTTTAAGAGCTTCAACACTCTTAGACTCTTCAACATCTAGATGATCAATCATAAATGTATGACCATCATCGATATCAAAACGACAATGGGGAGCCCATGGATGACTTGTTCGTCGCGGCTTTTGATGATCATTGTTGTCTAAGTGGCTCCCACTAGCATCTGAACTCCCTTTGGGAACTTGACTCCCACTAGGACCAAGATCCCCTCTTGGAACTAACTACGGTTGTAGTTGAGGTTGATCGGTAAGTTCATAAAATGTCAGGTCGTGATTTAATTCTCCTCTTTTAGGAAAATAATTTTCCAAGAATGTCGCATGATATGCATCAAATTCAGTTATATGTCCATCTTGATCACCAATGAAGATATATCCTTTAGAATTTTCACAATACCTTATAAAGATACTCTTCTTCCCCCTAGGATCTAACTTTCCATATTGATTGTCGGTGTCACGGGTATAAGCCGCACACCCCCGAGCTTTTAGGAAGTGCAGGTCTTGTCGTCTACCACTCTATAGCTCATATGGTATGGAAGTAACTGGTTTTGTGGGCACATGGTTCAGAACATATGTCACACTAAGCAAAGCGTCTCTCCAAAACATAATAGGTAGATTTGGTTGTGCCATCATGGACCTTACCATTTTCATTAATGTTCTATTCCTACACTCAGCAACACCGTTTTGTTGTGGCGTGTAAGGAATTTTCCTAGATTCCCTTTTTCATCACAAAATGATCTGAACATATTAGATAAATACTCGCCTTCTCAATCTATTCTTAAGGTCTTGACCCTTTTATCTAATTGGTTTTCCACTAAGGAAACATATTTCTTAAAGCAGTCTAATGCCTCAGATTTATGTGCAGTTAGATAAGTAAAACCATAGCGTGTATAATCATCTATAAAATTGATGAAATAATTTGCACCGTGTCTAGCCCTAACATTCATCATACCATAAACATCAGAATGCACAATTTGAAAAGGTAATTCGGCCTTACGCCACTTACCAAAAGGTTTTGTGGCAGTTATCCGAGCTAAGCAGTGTTCACATGTTGGCAACCTTAACCTGTTTAGTGCCACCTAACAAGTTATCTTTAGCTAAGCGTTGCATACGTTGTTTACCGATATGTCCTAATCTAGCATGCCACATAATAGAATTTTGCATAGAATCAATCACATGAACATAATGAGCTTTATCATAAACATAACAATCATCATCAATTATTATGAAACGATCATAAATCAAACCAGTACCAAACGTCTTTTGTCCCAAAGTGAACTCAATAGTCGAAGTTGAACCATAAAATTTGAAATCAAACTGAAAAATAATGCATTCCAATATAAACTAAATTATTAGGAGCAAAAGCACATCGTGCAGGTACAACATGTTTTTTTCTGCGAAGCTTTAATTGGCAGGTACCAATCCCGCAAACCTTCAACTTTGGAGTTGTTACCCACGGTGATCCACTTTGTTCCTCGAGATACTTGTTGGAACTTGACGAAGGCATCACGATCCTTCGCTACATGTTCTATTGCCCCTGAATCCAAGATCCATAAAAGGTCAGTTTCACATAAGAAAGCATTATTAGATACATAAATTTGATTGTTAGTAGGAACATAATGTACCTTCTTGGGCTCGTTGCAATCACGAGCATAGTAACCCTTCTTGTTATAGTTGTAACACTTAACCTTGGTTAAGTTGACTTTCTTAAAATAACTCTTTCCCTTCTTAGCCTTCAGCTCTTTAGCCTTTTGGGTTTTTTGAGTTTTGTTCTTGCCCTACACCTTCCTGGGTCACCATTGCGGTTAGGCTTGGAATGCGAAGTTCTAGCTTCGGCCTGATGGACCTCAACATAAGCCTTGGCTGCCATGAGTCAATCCTCTTCGAGCTCAAGGTGCCTAACAACATCATCAAAAGTAGTGATCCCAATGTTGTGCATAAGATGAAACTTTCATGTATTCCCAGCTCGCAAGCAGAGAACAGATGACAGCCTGAACCTTTTGTTCTTCAGTCAGTTCAATCTTAGCTTCATGCATCTCATATATCATGCTAGACATCTGTCTAAGATGATAGCGCATGGACTGATTCCCTTGCTACTTGTAGGAGTAAAACTTAACAATAAGCTGCCTCTTTTTCATTATAGAGGTAACGTCGAACCTAGCCTGAAAAGCATCCTACATCTCTTTTGCCAAGTCAAATCAGAAGAATTCGCGCACGCAGTCATCCTCCATGCAGCTTAGGAGCGTAATCCAAGCAACCGAGTTCTTGCGCTTCCACGCAGTATACAGCTCTCTATCACGCCTGTGCTGAGCAGTCCGGCCATCATCCGGCTCTTGCATGATCGTAGTGAGAATCTCGAGAACCTCTTGCTCCATTTCAAAATAAAATAATTGCCAATATTTGCCATTTCAAAATAAAAAACTTTCTAACCTTTTTCTGTAATCAAAAGAACAAGAAAAAAATTAATTAATAAAAAAATAAAACATTAATTCAAACGAATTTAATTTAATCAATAATAATTTATTTGTTAAATTTATTTAATCAATAATTTATTTATTTAAATAAATGTATAATTAAAAAATGAATAATTAATTAAAAACAAATTTGATTAATTAATAAACAAATAATTATTAATTAATTAAATTATAAATAAATTAATAAATAAATATTAATTAATTAATTTAATAGAAAAACGAATTTATTAAATTAATTAATTAATAAATATTAATTAAATAATTAATAAATAAAATAGTAAAATAATTTATTGTTATATTTGGATTATCATTATGTTATTTATTATTTTATTTTATTCCGAATTCAAATACCTAAAGGGATAATATACTCTTATCTCAAAACAGTTTCAATTTCAATTGACGTCTATTATTAAGATAAATAGTTTCGAAAATATTTAAATAATATTTTTAGACCTCAGATGAAAAATTCCATTTGACAATTGTGTCCAAAACAGCGTAAACATTCTACCGCGAATGTTTTAGAATTTTCTGACGAACGGAAAAAAATTATTTCAATTGGAGCGTGTCTCCACGCGATGGTCATAACAAGTCGCAAACGGTGGCTCGTGAGACGCAGGCGCCCGGCTTCTTGTGGTCTAGCTGATATCAGACCGACGCAATTCGACTTGATTTTCAATTTTAAAACCAACTGTAATATTTTAAAAACCAAAAACAGACCGGATCTATTTTTTATTGAAAAAATGAGGAGTATTTGCCTAACTCGCCAGCCAAACAATCTCCGATCGCGACGGGGCCAGCAGCGTGGATTTGTCTCCTCAAAACGAGTCCAACTATATATAGTACACCCCCAAACATTAAATAGAAAAGAATGTGATTCAACAAATACACATAATAATGTAATTATCGACGTATACAATATAAATACGAATTTCGACGAAAAAATCGACACGACAGACAGTTTTAAAACCTTTCTCTGATACCACTGAAGGGTTTTATTGGCTCGAAAAAGTATTTAACATATATATAGCGATTGCGAAATTTTACAGGATCATAAAAAACGAGAATCGGGTTACGACACATTAGTGCACATACCCGAAAAAACTGCACAGTCATAAATTAAACCACATAAAATTATTCGTGGATTTTCCCAAGCTATTGTGTCCACCAATTAACAGTATAACGTTCCTCTAATAAATATTTATGTTAGAAGAACACCTTAATTAATCGTAAACATGTGATTGGGAGTGATAAGAGAAAGACAAAAATCTTCCTCCTCTTTAATAGTGGCTGCCGAAAATAATAATGAAAACAATATGTTTTCTCTTAGTTTAATTACCTTCTCCTTATAGCAACATATTTATATGTAGGTTAATTACTTAATGAGACATAAACCCAAAACCGACTCAAAGTCTCGAAGTGTAATATATTAACATTATTAATATGGTCCTCAACATTTTTTGTATAAAGCAACAAACAAAGTGGTAAGGAGAGATGCGCTAATTCCATCTTTTGGCCATGCAATCTCTTTTCTGCTCGTTATTACAGAAGCAAGACCATCCATGTTGATTCTATGTCATACTTAACACGTTCATAATCAATGTTAAGACATGTGTTATATAAAGACATTTGCATCATTTGATTATATACATTGTTAAGATATCTATTATATCGAAAATTTGCATAATTTAATTATACACATATATGATTAGATTGTCATTTTTTGACATAACATATAGTAGCTATTAATTAGAAGTAGATAAAAATTTTTTGATAAATAAAACGGTTGTGAGTAGATTAATAATTTTATCATATAAATTTAAACGTTGTACTAATTAAATAAAGATATTCATTTGTTCAAAATGTGATTTGGTTAATTTACTAAAGAAGTTTAGGATTGTCAAGGTGGCAAGATCGACAAAAATAATTAATAAGTGCAAATACAGAATGTCTAAAGATTTTTTATGTGAAGATCAAGCGTCTGCGAGTTAAAGATGTGGAAAGATTTTGAAGATTAAAGATACGGCACGTAAGGAAATAGAACGCGTTGCAGAAAAGGAAACAAAATCGGATTCAGTATCTTCTAATCTAGTATTACATACATGCAGCCGAAAAGAAGAACATAATTGGAAACTAAATATTCTGATAGAAAATCAAATGGGATCAAGAACAAATCATTACAAATCGTGTATTCAAGATAAGGAGTGGTTATCAAGAAAAATACTCCTATAAAAGAGGGATTTATAGGAGAGACTTATCTTTTACATGCCAGATCAATTGAATAAACTTAACTCCGACATAGTTATAATTGATTCAATCACTAGTCTCAACTCAAATTCATATCTTTAGTAGAGACTTATAGCACGAGCAATTTACCGTACTTATCAGATTATTAGATCAATCAAATCATCAAATCTACAGATCTTCAGATCGTAAACTATTCCTGACGTCATTAGTTCCGTATCAACTAAATGAATCCGATCAGCCGACACTAATTCACTATCAACTCAGCTGAACTAGTTCATCACCGGACCACGCTAAGTCTCAGTTTCAATCATCATTCAATAGAGAGACTTAGACATCACAGTTAACTGCATTCATAGGTATCTTCAGATCATAAACTATAATTGTGAAAAGTAGTTCAATTACCGTTGAACAATTTCATTACAGTTTATAGTACATAGATTTATCTTTAGATTGTAAACTGCTTTAGTAAGTACTAGTTCAGTTACCACTACACTATTTCATTATAATTTATTGAGCTTAGAATTATTTTTAGATTATTTACTATAAATTGTGTTAGTTAGTATATGATTCAATATCTGCTGAAGTGTTTTAAGTTCATTATTTAAAAATAGTTAATTAGATATTTTATTTAGGATATTCTTAAATAGATCGATTGTAAATTTATTGATCACTTTGTTTAAAAAAAAATTATATTTTAAGTGATTATTTAGATAGGTTTCAATTATAATTCGTTGAGTTGTCAAATTAGATGACTTAGTCGAAAAAAAATTAGGACTATCAGATTTCAACCAAATAAATGTGATAACTTTTGGATAAATTCCAAACTCAAAACACCATAGACCCATAGTTTCTTAAATCTACTAGAACGCTTCTTGCCCGCATTAGTAGAGGGATTTGTATAAGCATTCAGTACAATGTACCTAATCCTATCATATGTCAGAATGTTGGTGACACTGTCTAGGAGTCCCATGTTCATAAGATGATCCCATAGTTGATTTTGATTGTAACTACTTTGATCAATCACAACTTCAGTATAAAAACCTTTATTTGAAAACACGAGAGTACTATTGCGGACTTCAAAATGGTGGTATTCTACATGATCACAAACTATATCTTCACTAGTTTCCATAACGATAGATCTGAGTCCACAAATGATTCTTGGAGCAGATTAGGGCTTATGGTTAGTGAGGAGACACTGGTATTGACATCAATTGATTTTGCCGAATTGTTAGCAGAATTTGTAGAGGTTAGATCAACAAAGTTTGTGGATAGTAATGGATAGTTTGGAGTATCACTTGTTTTCGACACTAAAGATTTATTTCTTAACTCTCCACCAAAATACTTGTAGAACAAAGAAAAGCTAGAACTTCGGAAAGGTAATATTAAACTCTGTCTAGTTTTAAGTAATTAATACAAATCCGGATATGGTATGAAATGAATTATGCTATTATATAAAGTAATTAAAGTTATGAACATCACAATATTACAATGTACAGTGTAAAATTATTTATCTACTATTTTGGAATAATATATCAATTAAAAAGTATTGTAAAAATATCAATTAAATTTTTTTTCGAAGTTAAATATAAATTAAAAATAAATATTCAATTTTCAGATCGAACAATCATAAAAAAAAAATTAAACCATATAAATAATACTCCATCCGTCTCTCAATACATATTTTTTTAGACTTTTTATTTTGTCTCAAAATAGATGACTTTCATGCCTAATTTAGATCAAAATATATTAATTTTTTTTTTTATATTGTTCTTTATGTCAATAACTTAAAAAGCATGTATTGCGAGACAGAGGAAATATATATTAATATTTTTTTCTTACTGTAAATGAGATAAAAGTCTGATGAATTATATTGAATCAATTGAGATATGGATGGGAAAAATGTGACCAAACTTTGTTAAATAATTTCCTTTAATACTTTTTTTTAGATTTTTTTTTCATTAATACTTATAGTTGAAATTTTTTTTTTTCCATTACTACTTATAGTTGAAGTAAACCTAATTAATAGAGGAGAAAAACTTGCCTACGTTAGCAAGTTGGCATACAACCAACAATCGATGAAAAATAATGTGTCCATCATATTTTGGACAGAAAAATGGAATATTTTTATTATTTACCTATTTTCTGGAGGTTGAAATTCGAATCCTCCAAGGACATTTAAAAAAACTATATATGTAGTAATGTGGATGTGTAGAAGAAACAAGATAGAGATTGCCAATATCAAAAGTTGCATCCTTTTTCTACTAAAGATGACAATCTCATTTTAACAATATATTGCTTCCCATATTTACATTCAATCTTTGAATTCTTTTTTCGGCATATCTTGTCTTTTTAAATCGAAATATATAATTCTCATACACAAGCTAGCAGGTACATACTCGATAAGTTGTACATAATTTTCTTTTTTCCGTTTAACGATCTTAAAGTAACCTACTCGAATGCGTTAGTGTATTGATATATTGTAATTGGTACGCACAGGATTACAAGCAACGGTAATTTCCTGAAACTATTTGATTTACTATGAATATGATAACAGGCTAACTATAGCAATATGGGAACGAAATTATATTAGACGGCATTGTAACTTGATTGGAAACTTACCTTTTTATGATCTAGGGCTCTGAGCATCGAGTCTGCTACGCGAAGATCTTACACAACATGAAACTATAAAAATATATTACAAAAGGAAATCAAAATAATATTTTAATTTGAACTTGAAAATAAATTAAACAAATTTGACAAACGAGATAAGAAATTATTATTTGAAAACATATTTTCATTTTTACAACCTTTCATTCTGTTTCTAGTAAAGAAAAAATAGACATATTTATTTCAAATTTTTAGGAATATATATATTAGTATTGCATTAGTAATAATTTGTGAAGAATGGTTACAGGGTGATGATAAGTGATCGGACTAATGATGATGCCAGAGAAAAATAGATGTCAACCTACGGCCTAAAGAACCAGCCATCTTCTATTTCAAGTGGATAATGTATCTTGCAGGAGACATTTAGTTTGCTAATAAGATCACTTGTTTTCTTTTTGTTTTTTGCTTTGTACTGGGCCACGCAGGACATCAAATTAAGTTTTCAAATTGTTATAATATTTTTTGCGAAAATCAACTACTACAGCAACACGCATTAGTTCCACTGTATTGAGTAGATTATATAGACCATCTTAGTACGTGCAACTCGTCGTGTACAAAAATATGTATATTATTATTATATATTATTTTCATTTTTAATTAAGTGTCATAAAAAACATATTTTATGTAATGAACGAAAAATATATATAAAATAAATTAAAAAAACATATGTAAAATCGCACTAATCTCTATAACTAAAACATCTAACCTTTATAGTAATATAACTTAATTAGATATGAACCTACCATCCTATATAAATTATCTATAGAAAATCTGGTATATAGATACTACACAACCACTTATATTTTTTCTTTAATAAGTCTTCTAAGATGTTTAATAATTCTATATCTAGGTCTCTCCTTCTTTTTTCTCTTTATTTTTATATTTATATCCTCATATTTTGTAATCAGAGCAAAGTCTTTCTGAGTCAGCGTCTCACATGCTTGAACCACCTAAATCTACTTTTTTTTATCTTCTCATCTATAGGTACAACTATTAAGTTGCTCTTAATAATTTTTAGACCTTATCTTTTAATGAAAGTCCACTCGACCATCTCAACATACGCTTCTCAACAACTTTAAATTGGTCGTCTTGTTGTCTCTTTATCGGCCAACATTCGCTTCCATATAGAATAACAGGTCTCAGTATTGTTCTATATCACTTCATATTTACCCGACTTGAGATATGTCTATTAGACAAGATATCAATTTTTTTTTCTCCATTTTGCACATCCCGCTTGTAAGCGATGAGTGACATCCTTATCAGTCTCTCCATCTTGTTGTAGGATAAATCATAAATATAAGAATCTATCACATCTTGATACATCCACTCCTCCTAATTGGATGGTACTAGACTGACTCTTTCCTTGTCCACTAAAATCACAATGCATATACTTTGTCTTACTATGATTTAATATGTAACATTTTGACTCCAAGTTCTCTCTCCACAACTCTAACATTTCATGTACACCTATGGTGATCGAGAAATCTGGTGTGTCTCCTCCATTTTCCCTCATACTAGTACGTACACCCTCATACATATCTTGAATAATACTGATTTACTAACTAAAGACACCTTGTTTGGCCAAGACCCACCAAAGAATGTTTTGGAATAGTCTATCATATGCCTTTTCAAGATCATGTACAAAAAAAATTTGTTGGTCATTGTTGGGCTACAAGTGCTTACACGCAAGTGCACGTGTCGCCACAAGTAGTAATGGCACGGTGATGTCCGGTTATCGATCTCAGGGAATCGTGAAGAATATACACCAAGTGCTAGTTATCGAAATTCAGCAATTGTTCAGACAGGTCGCAACAGTGATTGTTGTATTAATCTAAGAACATAAAGTAGAATACAATTCTCAAGTATCTTCTAACCCTTGACTTATGCCCCTAATTAGGATTAAACGACCATATCTCCCGAATGTGTACGAACTAACTCTAATTGTATTAAGTTCTCAATTCGTGTCTAGGCTAGGTTAATTGGTCAACTAGTTGTATTCCTACCTTTGCTGAAAAATTAAACCTATGTCTAATCAATTATTTGTTAAACAAATTTTAATCTCAATCTCACTATTCCTAGATTTTGATAGAGATAACAATTCAATCAATTTGGTGATCAAGAAAATTAAAGCATTAAGAACAATTTAACAAAAGCAAACTATTGAATCGATTCATTCGAAAAGACGTCAATCTCAAAACATATTGAATTGCAAACGCTTCATCAACCCTAGATTAAAGAATTAGTTCATGTTGAAATAAAGAGAACAAATCTCATTGTATGGATATATAATGATAACAAGAAAATACCCTAAAATTGTAGAAAATCTTGTGGAAGATTCTTCGTCGTAGCCTTTTGATTCTCCTAGAATTATTTTCTTCAATCTTCAGGTCTAAATTTAATGAATAGGGTTTCTAATATTTATAGTACAAGACTTTGAAGTCTAAAAGTCAGGGTTCCTAGTTAAATTGGGCTTTTTTCCGTTGATTTCACGCCCTAGGCATCACACTGACGCCTTAGGCGTCGCCTCACTGATGTCCCACGCCCTAAGCGTCGGCTCTCTGCTCCGTCACGCCCCAGGCATCGATTTCGACGCCCTAGGCGTCGGTTCCAGCCTTTGCGACCAATTCTTGCCCATTCAAAACTTCGAACTCCCGGAACTTTTTATCCACATCAAAATGCCAAAAATAATCATAATTCCTGCATTTGCAACAAAAAGCAATACCAACGTAAAATTCAAGGAGTAAAGAAAACTAACTAAAAATCGAAACTATTTGCACAAGAACGAACAAAGCGATGACAAAATTGAAACGTAAATGATAATGCTTTTAGGCATTATCAGTCATATACTTCTCCATCTGGCTCCTCACAAGAAAGATTTCCTCCATAATCAATCGTTCGATCATAGATCCAAACTGATTCTTGGATATTGTAGTGGTAGACTTCACTCTACGTTCAATAATCCACTCACATAGTTTCATAGAATGGATAATGAGTTTGATGCATCGATAGTTTGCACAGTCTTGAATATCTTCCTTATTCTTGAAGATGTGAACTAACGTGCTTCTCCTCAAACATCTGACATCTTGTACAAAATCATTATCTTGTTAAATAGTCTTGTCAACCACGCCACACCTAGATCCCAATACACTTCCACACCTTAGTGAGGATATCATTCAGGTCGCATGCTTTTACATTTCTTATCTTCTACATTTCTTATCTTCCTTAACGATTCTTTAATGTCATCAAAGGAAATCCTCCTTAAAGGATATAGAAAATCCTCTTATTTTCCTCTATAGAAAGATCCTCAATTTATCCTCGTTGGATATCGTTGAGGACCTTATCAAAATAGTTCTTCTTTCTTAACTTAATATCCATATTGGATACCAAAATCTTGTTCTCTTCATCCTTTAAGCATCTTATCCCATTAATACTTTTGCTTCCCCTTTATCTTCATCAAACTATCTTGTATATGTTCGTTTCTCCTTCTTTAGTGTCCAACTTCTCGTACAACCCATCAAAGAACTTATTTTTTGCTTCTCTGACCGCCCTCTTTGACTCTTTACTTGCCAATTAATACTTCTCATGGGCATTTACATCTTGAATTTTAGACAAGTTCTTAGAAAATTTTCTTTTTTCTTTAATTTTATCATTGGAATCCTCATCCTACCACCAATATTTTCTTGGTGCGACTCATTTTCCTTTGAAGACTCCTAGCAATGAGGAATAAACTCTTTTAACACACCTTTCCATCACCTCCTTCATACAGGTTACTTCCTCATTAAGTCTCCAAATATCCTCTTCCATCATGGACTTCTTGATGTCTTTTAATTTAGTTAATTTGAGACTCCACTAATAGATTTTGGATTTCTCATTCCTACCATTCTTTTACTTTCATAACCTAATCGTTATGTCTAGCACTAATTAATAGCCTATGTTGAGTAGTAAGTGCTTCACCCAGTAAACCTTGCAATCCTTACACTCCTGATAGTTTATCCTCCATGTCAGGTATAAGTCTATTTTATTTAGGTTTTTACAATTCTTAAATGTGACTAGATGGGAGTCCCTCTTTTGAAAACAAGTATCTAGTATTACTAACTTATATGCCGATATGAAGTCTAGGATGACTCTCCCTCCTTATTTCTATTGCCATAGCCGAACCCTCCATGTACCTCATCAAAACCGTCGCGATCTTTGCCAACATGTCCATTAAGATCTCCTCCGATGATGGATTTCTCATCATTTGGGATACTTTGCATTATTTCATCCATACCATCCGAAAATTCATATTTGACACTATCATCCAATCATATTTGAGGAGCATAGACGTTGATAACATGAAACATATTTTTTCTCATCATGACCTTGATGCAAATCACATTTGGACCTGGATGACATCATCTAGGATGGATTTGTCGACCACGATGCCAACTCCATTTTTGTTTTTATCTTTTTCATGATACCATAATTTGTGGCCACTCTTGCCTAACATCCTACTCGTTTGACATGTCCATTTTGTTTCTTGAAGTTCTCTCCATTGCCTCTGCTATCTCCAACGACTTATCCGTAAGAATACCTATGTTCCAACTATTTAATTTAAATTTTCTATATTTTACTCTAACCACTCAGAATTTCACAAGACCCTCGCTCATACGCTAACTATATCCACCTATACGGTTATCCTTTACCCTAATATGTGATGGAACGAACTTTTTAACCCACACCTGTTTAACCCTCTACTCTAATTGTTTATCGACATATTAGAGTTTGGTCCAATTAGTAAATATCTCCTCTTTCATTTATCAAATGAGGAGTTCGAATCATGTCGTACAATTATAATGTATATAAAAAAATTTATCTATCAATTCTGTTTTTAATTAAAGTCGGGGAGAAAACTATTCTGACAGAAGTGGAGTATAAAAGAGTAAACAACATGACTTTAATATTTTCTTGATAAAATGCAGATATTTTTGTATATGTTAATTGGTCTACGACTAATTTTACTCGAAGTATGATCAGGAATGATATGTAGAGCTTTCTGAACAAATGTTCTCAAAGCTTCAAACCAACGATATTCAGTTAAGGCAATTAACCAAGTATTGAATCTATGAATTGAAAATCATAAATTTCTCGTTAAGCTAAGAAACAATTTTATATACATATTGTAAAACATGTCATTTACACCCATATAACATATCTACACGTCTAATTTTTGAGACTATAAAAGATAAAATATCATTTTGTCTTATTTCTTCAAAGGTTCATAATTCATTTTTTATCTTATAGATAATAGGAAATTTTTTTTAATTTTAAATTATTTCAATTATAAATTTTATTGTCAAATCAAAATTCGACACATAACGTTTTATTGATGAATAGTAATTTGACACATATATTTTAAAACTCTGAGTTTAATTAGATTTCAAGTTACAATTTTATATCAATGATATTATTTTTTTCCTATTTTAATTAAGAAATCAAAACACAATAAAAATATAATGATTTTTAATAAAATTCTACCAATTTTAATATAATAATTTTTTTTAATCAATTTCCTATCTATTATTTAAAAAAATTATTCTTAGTAAAATTATAATACACTATATATTTTTTAGTTTCTTATTAAACAATTTTTCCTAATTAAAATTCATTATATTATTTTTTCCTATTCCTAATTAAAATAGTCTATCTTTTTTTTTCCTATTCAAACGTGCATATTATTAAAAAATTATTCCTAACCAAAATATAATATATATATTTTCTTTAATTTTTTTATTAAATTATTATTCTTAATAAAAATCCACTACATTTTTTTTATTTTTAATTGAAATGAACATATTTTATTTTTCAATAAAAACAAATAAATTGATTAGATATAATTATAAATTTTATTATAAAATTAAATCTTGATATGTAATTTTTAATTCTTAAACATATTTTATTATAAATTTTTAATTTTATTTTTTTTATGTTTATTATTTTTGAAAATAAAATAAATTTTTAATTTAAAAACGTAGATTTTAAAATAAAATTAAAATAATTATAATTAATATAAGATAGACCTATACTGACTTGTATATTTGAAAACCCCTTCATTTCTAATTAATTATTATATTTTCTATATAAAATATAACAAATAATTAGTAACGAGATGGTATGGTTTAATTTCTAGGTTACTCTAAACACTGCAAACTAAGAAATCTAGAAATTTGATGAAATATCTTGATTGAATTAATAGTGGCTGTAATTTGTATGTTCGAAATAAGAATATATCTTTCTTTTGCTTCAATCATTTGGCAATAAATATATTATATATATACATACATGTAATAGTTTATATATATTGAATGCACAAAAATTATTGATAGTTGTATTTATATAATCTCTTCTGTAGAGAATGAATATTTTTTTTATATAAATATAAGAATATTATTAATTAAGTTTGTTTGTGCCCGAATCGAATTGTGTTAATTAACAATAATATTTGGATAACAATTTTGATCTCAAAACTAGAAGCCGAAACATAAAAATTGTGGATATTATGAATAATATCATCGACAATTCAATTATAAGAAAAAGAAGTGGAAAAAAAAGCCCTAACATAAATAATATTCGTTGTTAAGTTCAACCTTTTTTGTCCTGAAAACAACATTATTCCTAGAAGTGTTAAATTTAGTTCCTACGCAATTGATTTTGACCCTTACGTTAATAGTTATGGCATTATTTATGGAGTGATTAATGGAAAACAAAATTTTCATTTTATTGTTTCCTAGCATTTGATTGTCCGCAAATTAGGAAATAAGTAATAAATCAACTGAAATGGTTGGATTAAATGGTTGGATTGGATGCCTACAATCATTGACTCTAAAATCAGCTCGAAAAATAATATAAAATTGGGATGTACATTCTGGGCGCTAGGCAGTAATTGCCCCGTAAGATCTGGTGACCTATGAAAATGCTGAAACCGATCAAGCATGGATAAAATCGTAAAGTGAAAATAATTTATATATTAAAATTAATAATATTAATATACATAAAAATATTCAAAATATCATTCATTAATTATTAGTATATATTACAATAACATTTAAAATGGGGGAAGTAAATTTCACTGACTCTTTAAAATGGAGGAGAGCAGTACACTGTGTGAGAAAAATTTCTAATTCGAAGCATAAGCCACACGGCGCTCAATTACAGGAGGGAGTATTGCATGAGCTAAAAACATGGGGAGATAGTCCCACACAAGAAAAAAGGGTCGGGTCGGGCGATCCGGCACGTGAGTGACCGACGAAATGACACGTGCGAAAGAGAAAGTCCGTTAGTGACAGTTAATAAAGAGGTTGTTAACGAAACTTAACCAGTGTTAAGTACTAGTACTGTTAATAATAAAAGTGAATTTTATTTATTTATATTAATTACGCGAAAAATCTGAGGTACAATACGCAGCGTTTTTAAGCTATAAATAGAGGTCTCTGCCACCACGAATTTCCTTAAACTCCAGTTTGCCTTCCTTCATATAGAGAGAGAGAGAGATTGCAAAAAGATGAGTGTTGTTAATGCAGAACTGGTTCGTGTAATAAGTGCATTATTATTATTACTGGTATTTGTTCTCTTCGTCAACGTAAATGCAAGAACAGAGCAGCAAAAAACAGAGTAAGTAAAGTACATTACTGCTATTAATCTCTTTTCGTTCGAAAAAGATTTTTATCCGACTGATCATTTTATTCTGTTTTTCTTTTAATTTATCATTTTAGATTAAAGAGCTCAAATTACTCATCAATGGCGGACTGCATCTTTCAATTTCTTAGATGTAAAAATTGAATCATATTCATAGACCGAAACGCCCATAAGGTTTAATCAATGTAGATGCAATTATTAAATAATATATGGGTATATACCACATTAAGAAATTCCCGATTGAAAAATAAATCAATTCACATAAATCTAATATCAATTACTACCTAATATGTTTTAGTAATTGGTGTTGAATTTATCAGGTCAGATGACGATAGGTTGAGTAAGGCCGCTGTTCATGATCCTGAGTATATTGCTTCCGTCGTCCATGAGTGAGTCGTCTCTCTACTCTAGAGATATATATATATATATATATATATTAATTTATCCCATTGATTATATATGAATAACATTTTAATTACAAATACTACATATAGTATTATAAATTACAAGTAATTTAAAAACTCTCTGAAATCTTGCAACAAAAAATGATAAAGTAACGTGAGTCGAGATAAGGGCATCTTTGTCACCAAAAAAAGAAAAGGTCAAAGACAATGTATAAAGAAAAACTATTTGTTTTTTAAGTTCATTTATATTTTACGTTTCAGAAAATAAATAGTATATAGTTATAAAATTGTACATTTTTGAAAAGTAGATTTAAAAAAAAAAAATTCAAGCCTCAAATTTCTATTAGAAAGAGCTTCTGCCATTTTTCTTCCAGAAAGTTAATTTTTCAAGCCTTTTTTGGTACCCGACCTTTATTTAATAAATAAATTCCTTAGCAAAAAGAATTTATTTTATACTAGCTTATACAAGTAAAGCTCATAAATTAGTATTTAAGTTTTGATTCTGTCCTGACTCTATCAGTTTTATGCTACTCTAGTAACCATACATGTTATCCACATGGCCATGTCTCAGGAGTTCCGACCTTCACGGTGCTACTTCAATTTAATTATTTCTTCCTTACCTCTCTAAATTAAATTAAAGCTTTAACTTTTGTAATTATCTATTTATCCATCTAATCTTATATATCAAATCCAATTATTGCAAAATAATGCCATTTACATGCAAATCAAGACTTTATATATATTAGTTGCCATGGATATACATTGTAGCGTAGGGTAGGGTACCCTAAATAATTCAGATCTAAGGAAATTATAAAATAAAAAATTTTATATAATTGAGAATGAGAAGAGAGCAGATCTAATTAAGGACTTGAAGACTCTCATTTATTGCTTTCCACCATCAATTTTTAATGCCCACCGACTTCTTTAGTCCTGTCACCAGACATATGTTAGGTCACCCCCACCTTCAAGCATTTAATTTGTTTCTAACTTAAAAGTAAACAAATAAATTTAATTAATTAATTAATTGAAAAAATATATATATTTCTTTGCCGTATATACGTACAGGCACATTCATTGTCTCGCATCACATGCCCTTGTGTGTCACATGCCTAAAATTCTTTTAATTTATTTTAATTTACAGGAGTATTCGAAACAGCACACAAAGAAGGCAATTGGGATACTTTTCGTGCGCAACGGGCAACCCCATCGACGACTGCTGGCGTTGCGATCCGAATTGGCAACGTAATCGGAAACGTCTTGCGAATTGTGGGATCGGCTTCGGGCGCAATGCCGTCGGTGGGCGTGACGGAAGGTACTACGTGGTCAGCGACCCCAATGACGACAACCCCGTCACGCCTCGTCCTGGAACTCTACGTCACGCTGTGATCCAGGACGAGCCTTTGTGGATCGTGTTCAAAAGAGACATGGTGATCACATTGAAGCAAGAGCTGATTATGAATAGTTTCAAGACGATAGACGCGCGTGGAGTGAACGTGCACATTGCTAATGGTGCTTGCGTGACAATCCAATTCGTGACCAACATTATAATACATGGTCTTCATATTCATGATTGTAAGCCAACTGGGAATGCTATGGTGAGAAGCTCACCATCACATTATGGATGGAGGACAATAGCTGATGGTGATGGGATATCTATATTTGGGTCTAGTCATATTTGGATTGACCATAATTCACTATCTAATTGTGCTGATGGACTTGTCGACGCCATTATGGGCTCGACTGCTATTACAATCTCCAATAACTACTTCACTCATCACAATGAGGTTATGCTTTTGGGTCATAGTGATTCTTACACTAGAGATAAGCAGATGCAAGTCACCATTGCCTTCAATCACTTTGGGGAGGGCCTTATCCAAAGAATGCCAAGGTAACAATTAACATTTTATTACTATCTTTTATTTAATTCTAATTAAATAAATAACAATACTTATTAATTATTGCTTGTAGATGTAGGCATGGTTATTTCCATGTAGTCAACAATGACTATACACATTGGGAAATGTATGCAATTGGAGGGAGTGCTAATCCCACAATTAACAGCCAGGGCAATAGATATCTAGCTCCCATAAACCCTTTTGCCAAAGAGGTACTACTATATATTCTTACTTTTAATTAATTACATTTATCCAAAAATAGAATAAGGAATTAACAGAGTATTTTTCGCAGGTGACCAAGAGAGTGGATACGTATAACGGCGTATGGAAAAGCTGGAATTGGAGATCCGAGGGAGATTTGTTGCTAAACGGAGCTTATTTCACTCCATCAGGAAGGGGAGCTTCAGCCAGCTATGCTAGAGCTTCTAGCTTGGGAGCCAAGTCCTCTTCCATGGTCGGAACGATTACTGCCACCGCCGGCGCTCTATCATGCCGGAAAGGGATCAAATGTTAATTCTCCGACACAAGATAAAATTACTGAAAATCCTTTTCACTATAATTGTTATAGCATTATTCTGTGAGTTTGTATCAAGTCCCCCAAGTCAAAAAAAGAGTAAACTCTTTGACTAGGTGTACAAAAATTTTTATATATTACATTCACAGCATTGTCTACCTCAAAACAGATAAATCTTATCGGAATATTCCATTGATCGACGACCTCGGCCGACCTTGTTCTGGTGCTGCAGTGTTGTTTGTCATCAGATGCTGATCTTGCTGCCTTCTTCTGCAATCTGTGTAATTAAGAATTTCTCAATTTCGGAAATTCCAAAGATAGTGTTCCGTATATTGTTCAATTAGTAACTTCAAATTAAAGGTTGAAAGTTTTTAATTATTGGTAATGATTTTGTTCCTCTAATCTTCGCATTTCATTTTCTCTACTCGATCGTCCCTCATTATATATCGGGATATGTGAATTTAGAGGTCACAAATTCGAATGACGGAAATATTCTAATGGAAATCGTAAAAAGGATGTTACATTTATACTATGGCATCCTCCCATATATCCAAACGCACTGGAATTTTTCCTTATTTTGCTTGGTCCATCGGATATACAATCCTTCCTGTACTTTTCGGTGTCTGTCCTAGTCATTACCGAACTTTTTGAGCATATCATGTGAACTTGGTATTTTAGGAACATGAACTCAGTTAGTAACGTGCTCACATCACATCTAATCAATGTTTAGATTTTGGGTTCTTATCATATATAATTAATTCACAAACAATACAATACAATACACACGTGATGTGAAAATGGAGCCAGCAAGAGTTGTCCGGGCCAGCACAGTTTTGCTGAACTCATCCCGTTGTTAATTATAAAATGAAAATCAATTATCTTTTAATTTTAAAATTATTATTTCTAGTACTACTGATTATTCTTCACAATTTTATACAAAATATGCAAATTGTTAGTCAGTGCACTCTAGTCGTGTAAATTTCGTTTATTTTTGTACAAAATAATTTGTAGCTAGGCTAGAGACCAGGCCCAAATAAGTCGATCTAGATGGGGCGAACCAAAACTGATCTGTATGAAATCATGTCACTCGTCACAAACTTGACTTACATACATTTCTTGCATTAAATGATTGATATTTAATTATATTCCTTTAATTATTGTCTTAAAAGTCAAAAATTATAATAATCATTTTACGTTAGAAAAAATATATCCAAGGTTTTCACTCGTGCACCCGTGTGACCATCCTCACGAATCTGTGTCTCAGAGGTAAGCATCGTTGGGTTTGTTAATTTTAGATTGATTACATATCTTGAGCTTACAACTGTTTCTTCTACCACCTGATTTATGATGGTGGTGATGTTTTTTTCTTTTCGACATTTAAACCTTCAAATTCAATCTCTTGAAATCACTGTTTTGATTGAAGAGGGAGACGATACATGTCTTAAACATTAGATCATTGTCTTGATTGACCTCTTTAAAATTTATTTGTGCATGTTTTGAAATCAGAAAAATTGAATTTGTTGAATTATGATTTTTGTATAGACTAGTCCTTTATGGCTTTCTAGAAAGCAGCCCGGTGGGAACACATTTCAAATAGTATTGGACTGACTTCAAAAATTAAAAAATTACTGACGCCTGAAATGTCTGTTTTGAGTTTGAAACTGGATTCAATGTTCCTTTGTGTAATTCTATTTGAAGGTTTGATGGGCAAAGGTCAAAGTTTTATGAACTGATTGTCGAAACAATAATAAAATGGATGGAGCTAAACAAAAAAGTTGAGTCTCCTCATGTTGATCAACATGAAGGATCTAAGTTGTTCAACCTCCTCCTCGTGTTTCTCAAACAAAATTTTCATTGCCAATTTGTTAAAGTTTTTAGTAACATCACCTAATATTGACTGTCCGAAATAGAACTCCCAATAGTATCAGAACTCCGACCACAAATGAATTATAGCAATCAATCGCCTGGCCCTCTAGATACAGTCAAATTTCTATAAATTTAATAATAATAAAATTTTATTAATTTAACGAGGTATTAATTAATCACGTAAATTAATACTGACTATGATATATATGAACATTAATTTATATATATTATGTATTAATCATACGTATTAATTAAATTCAAGTATTTTCATTGATTACTTTCCAATATTTCATACATATCTCATACGAGTTTTTGAGATGCATTATTGTTTAGAATTTTGTCAAAATACTTTTGAGGGTTTTGAAATGAGGAATACAAATATATAAAAGATTAATGTTTAAGGTGCAACGAATCTTGCAATCTCGACATGTAAAATAGATGTCCGCTTAAGTACTATTGCAAAATATTTTAAGCATATTGCAAACTTCGATTGCTAGATGGTGAATTATCGAAAAATTAAGAATAAATAAGAACTCTACACCAGATTTTCTTTATGTTGTAAGAATGTTAGAGATGAGATTTAAGGTGATATTAATTTTAAAAAGAAACAAGTTATATTAGATTCATATTTTCAGCAACTTTCTTAGTTTAGTCATGAATTATATATGTATAAAATATTTTGATGCAAATAATTAATTATTAATTTACATGTCAAATGTGACCTATATGAATTTACTTTTTTGTATTATCTTATAAATTTAGCGAATTATTAGTTTACCACGTTGGTCTCGACTAGGGACCAGAGAAAATTATTATTTTAGTGAGATATTAATTTATCGAGTATTATTTTATCGAGGTTCTACTGTGTAGTGTAACAGCATGATTATTTGAACCGGTTTGAATCATGGTTCAACCGAGACTTTGGTCGATCGAATCAATTTCGTATTAATTGGTTTGTCATCTTTGACCAAAACTAATTAGGATAATTATTGTGAAGATTTAAACTAAGGTGAAAAAAGAAATAATAAAGAATATTTTGGAATATATTCTTTAATGTGTTTGATTCCTAATTGGAATCAATGGAAGAAATCCTACAAGTATGCGCAGGAAACACTGTTCACGTAATATAACTATTCACGCAGAAAATATTGTTCATGCAGAACACTGTTCACGCGACACTGTTCATTGGTACTGCTCATCCGGCCCTGCTCATCGAATACCGTTCATCCATCACGCCAATATTTGAGTTTATTTGAACAAGAGTTTGGTCTTGTCTATTGTTAATACACGAGCGGATTGTCATCTACTAAGAAGAATTCGCGAGATATTCATAGCTCTTTGTGTTAGGATTTCATTGAATTGATTAGATGACTAATTCATTCTTTAAAGAATATTGTAATAGTGAAAAACCATTGAGAAAAGGATCCTATAATCAAGGAGGTTATATAAGAATTTCATTAAGACTAGGGGTTATGGTGAGGTGTAGCCGATGGTTAGCCTAGAAAAATTTCATATACTTGCAATCGTAAGTAGTGAATTAGTTTCACTTACGGTTTATGGATAAGAGTCTTGGTGGGGCGAGTTAGAGGTGAGGCTAGGAAAATTTCATTGTACTTGTAAACTTCTATCATAGTTAAACAGTTATTGGACGAGGTCCCATGGATGTAGAAACCATATTGGTTTCGAAGCACGTAAAAATATCGTGTGTTGGTTTACACTCTGCACTATTTATTCTCTGTCACGATTTGCCGTAGTCTTGATAATTAAGGCAAACTAATTAAATTGAGTAATTCCATAAAATCAGGACGACATATAGGGGTCGTTTGGATGGCGTGTTTGAGGACCGGATTTGATCGAATTAGGTTTTGTGAATCCGAAGTTTGCTAATACTCCCTTTTGGATGACTAGTTCGGCGAAGCTGATGTTGGTTGAATACAATGAACATGGGCTTCGTTAATAATAGGGGGTATTATTGACGAAATCGAGACGTGTGGGTTTCGGTGATTCTCAATTTTTGTCATAAACTTACATCCATACCGTCATATATTTTTCAAAAAGACATGAAATACCCCTTATTGGCTGACTCATAACCATATATAAACCCTTCATCTCTTCATTTTCATTCTTCATCTTTCTCTCTTCTTCAGCTCGACGATAGTGAAAGAAAACCCTAGTGATTGAAGTCCAGACGATAATCCGAGCGCTTCTCTTCCGACCGTCGTCGTTCTATCCAGCATCGCTAAGGCCGTCTGTGTTATAGTACCTTCATCAACGAAGTCATGGGAAGAAAGCAAGCAGCGTAAGTTTATTCTTTCGGAATCCGAGTTTTTGGATGTTTAGGTTTCAATTCGTTGATTATTATGTCCAATAGGGTTTGATTTTTTAGTTGTCATTATTGAAATGGTTAGGGTTTAAATTTATTTTAAGGTGTTTGTAAGGAATTCATTTATCAGATGTTTTGGTTGCAATTGGGCTATGAGGTGAATTGATTTGGTAGATTTGGTAAATGTTTACAATTCCAAATTGAATGACAGCTACAAATTCCTAATATCCAGAAGCAGTTGTAGGCTCTCGATTTCCTTCCTCATCGATTGTCGTCGTGTTTTCAATTCCATGACCTCCTTCTAGAAAGCATCATTCTCTGATTTCATCTCAATACATTTTTTTGTCGATTTCTCAAGCTCCCTATCGGCTAATTGTAACGACTTCATTTTTACATGCTTCTTTTATGATATTTGAATTGACTTCTACCACGCAATTATTTTTTTCCTTTCCATTTCGATTGGGTCGAATCAAGTCGATTGTTTATTTGATTTCACAAATGTCCTAGTTTCTACGCAACTTTACAAGTGTCCGATTTTAAGTATTGGTTTATTATACCAATTAACGATTTTTGTCGAATTCTTGGTTAGATGGCATGCGAAACTATTATGGCAATAGTATTAACATAATTACACCTCTCTCACTCCTGCAAATACAACAGATACGAAATGACTTCACCCAACATGAATTTCATTTTAATTTATTAAGTAGAAAATCTATTAGACATACTCAAATTTCAATAGACATATGTTTCATAGATAAACTCTTCCCTACATAGGTAAACTATTTCCATGTCAGAGTAAACACAACTCATAGTCACATACTATTGAATTTTCTTTACCGACAATTCATTTTACCATTCTCATTTGAATTGCAAAAGCTCCCTTACAACATTCAACTATAAAAGAAAAATTTCAAATCTAACATTTAATTTGTCGAGACAATTTTGGACATCGTTCTCATTCCTCATAGAAGGGTCGGGATCGGACGCCACACTATTTGCTTATTGTTCCTCTCCATAAGGTACGATTCAAACAGAATCTTCATACACTTCACGGCCCATCCACTACATTGCCCGGACTCCTCGTACCAAGACCTGAATCGACATTCTTCATTAACCTATGAATGATTATAAAATTTTCAACACAATGAAAGCTTAATACCACAATAAATAGTTGGAAGATAATCAATTCCAATATTCTCTACGTTGTTATGATGCTCATGTTAATAGTCATTCCTTCCATATTGAAATTTTTCATTACCATGAACAAACCGTTTTGTTATGCAAAAAACACAACAAAATCTAGTCAGATACTAATACCTGTAAATACTTGTTGCAGACTACAAATCTTGTGCCACAATTCTTTATAGTTAGTGCACAGCAACGCCGGAAGATGACAATCATAGAACACTCTCAGCATCTGATACCTGAGATTGAGAGCGACCTTCAGCTCATCATCCCTCACATTTTCCAAAAGAATGTAAGAGTCGTCGTGGTAGGGGTTTGTATGTTCACCTTGAATCGACATATTGGAAGTATGGACGAGACTGGGGAAGAAGATTTTAGGTTTTGGTATCAGGTAACGAATTGGGGAAGAAGAAATAAAGGAGTCAGACATATTGAGGGAAGAAGATCAAAATAATGCGTTTGAGAACAAAAGGGTAATTCTATTACGAATCCCATGATTGAAACCTTCATTTCAAATGGTTACATAGGATTCGAGACGTCAATCCTATCAATTCAACACTCACATCCAAATGAAATCAGTTTTTTTAATCCAAACCTTGAATACTTGTCTAGTGCTAATCCTAAACCTGTCCCGAATCCCATAAAATCCATCCATCGAACCAAACGACCACATGTCATAACCAACTCCACTTTAGCATTCTCTTAATAAAGTAAAATAATGGTGGGTTGATTTAGAATATTAAACAAGCTTGTTATTAATCCTTATGTAGGTGATTCTTGTGCGGGTATTAGTGGTGTAGGCTGGCAGATGGTGGTTGTTCGGTTGGCTGATGGTGGTTGTTTCGGACACTGATCAAAGCTAACCCTTTTCTCTAATTTTTTAACTATGGTAGACTTTATTTTTAGAGTTTTCTTTTGTTAAGATTGTGGAAGAACTGATACAAGTTATTAGTACCTACTTGTGATATAACACTAAGGAAGCTAGAAATAAAATGTAAAGTTTACGCTAAGAAAATGAAATTGTTTGCATAGCAAGTTTTTTAGATTTTTTTTATTGATAATTGGCACACCGAAATAGTAGCATCTTTAAATAAAAATGATAATGAGAGATGAGTCTCATGGGCGAAAACATAATAATAATTTAATAGATATCTATTATGCAAGCTTGACACAAGAATAGAGCCATACTCTGTAATACTTAAAGAAGTCAACCATTTGTTAATAGGAGAAATTCTGTATGGGCTTAACTTTTTTCTTTTTTTTGAAATTGGGCTTAATCTACCACGTCATTCTTAAGTATACGAATGAGAACATAACATGTGCTCAATTTAGTGGACCTATCTATATTAGTTGTAATTTATCTTCCACCTCACCAAATGATAAAAGTAACAGAGTTATAGTCATAATTTTCATCTTCTTCTCTTTACCCTTTCGCACCTCAACCCAGATTTTAATTTTATTTTTATAGGACAATTCAAAATTGGTATAATATCTCAAAATAAAAATAATATATATATTAAGTAAACAATCCAAAATTGGTACACTTAAATTTCAAAATCAAATTCAAAAGCTTTTGGTCAATGAAAACCAGATTCGATAAAACAAAACCAGCGAGAGGTGCAATTATAGTGAGATTAAAATAAAATCTAAGAATGTGGTATGAAACTTATGTTGATATAAAGATCAAAATACAAACAGATAAAAAGATCTTTGATGTGACGTGTTTACCTTACTAGATAAAAAGAAAAAAAATCGAGGAAGAAGTAGAGGATTGTGAAAGAAGAATAGCCCAACCGATGGAAAAGAGAAGAAGAATGTGGAAAACTTGAGAGAGAGAGAGAAATAGAGTAATTTCTTTGTTAATTTTTTAATAAATTCTTACAATTATATTTATGATTTATTAGTATTAATTATATTGATGGAAGTGAATGTTGGCCAATAAAGAGATAACAAGAGCACAAGGTTAATGTTGCAGAAATACGTATGTTGAGATGGTCAAGTGGACCAACATTAAAAGATAATGTCCGAAACAAGACTATTAGAAGCGACCTTAAAATTGTACCTATAGATGAGAAGATAATAAAGTGTAGACTAGGTGGTTTAGGCATGTGAGACGTAGAATTATAGATGCTCCGGTTAGGAAGTGTGTGGACATATATATAGGGACGGAGAGGAGAGGGAGGGAGAGACCTAGACTCATTTGGGAGAGGATAATTTAGAAGGATTTAGAGTTATTGGATATTTCATAAGACTTAGTAGAGAATAGAGGGGAGTGGAGACGTAGTATTCATGTAGGATATTCTTTATAGGTAGTTTAGCCATGGATGATAGGTTTATTTCTAGGTTTATTTGTAGGGTATATATTTTAGTTATAGGTTAGGGCGAGTTTATATATTTCTTTATGTTTCTTTAGATGAGATCATATATATATATATATATCATATTATATATGTTTCTAGACACGACATGTAAGTTACACATGGCTCTTGTGCTTAAAAGTTGAGGATTCATATAGCCGACTCCACACAGTAGAATTGAGACTTGTTGTTGTTGTTGTTGTTGTTGTTGTTGTTGTAATTTGGGCTTTGATTTCATTTCGTAAGGGTCACTATGTGATAGAAAGTAGATCATGAATTCATGTCTAAATTTGATTATATACGTAAGAGTAGTTTCTTATTATGTATATGTTTAAGCGCTGGGTATAGTATTTTAATTTTTTTTTTAATCTTTTTAAATAAAGGTTGTAATTTCATTGATACTTTGATATGGAAGTACAAGATGTTACAACTTGATACGAGCAAGCTAAGTCTAAACAAAGATAATAAAATATAAAGGACATGATGTGTAAAAATAAAAACAACAAAGATCCACAACTCCATCTATGTTGCATCTTTGGAAGGGAAAACTACATCCAAAGGAGGTGGCTCCAATATGAGAGACAACTAACAAGTGAACTGACACAATTCTGCTAATTAATTACAGTGCTAAACAACTCATAATCTCTAACTAAAGAAGTAATGACAAAAAGACACTTAAATCCTACACCAAGGACACAATTGTCGTCATATTGTCACATACTTACTGTTTCACTTGACTAAGTAAGTGCGGCACTTAGCTAGAATGGCCCCTGCAAAGATAAATCGGCCTTTGGAACCTTAGCGGAAGCCTTTGATTAGCTTAAGAACTCAGAAAGTAAGCTAGAATATGAGAGAATGAGATAGCCACAAATATGTTATGTATTGCTTAGGAATTGTGTGTTGTTTTCAAATGAGGGGGTGAGCCCCTTTATATAGGCAACCCAACCTATCTAGATCTTCTACAATTATCTACACAAGAACTCTCTAGTATCCTATCTACTAGACTTGCCTAGAGGGTTTTAGAATCGTGTGGATTCCTCTATATTATTCTAGAATCCCTTACACTCTTCAAGGATGCTCTAGTATCTTCTAGAGTCTTCCGGAGTTCGACTATCCACAAGCTTCCGAAACCTTCCTGATCTTTCTAGCCGCTTGTAGAGTATTCCAGGATTCTCTAGTCAAATCTGCATCCTTTCGGATCCATCTTGAGCAATCCGGATGTTTCTGGAGCATTCCGTGTAGTTGAACACGCGGAATGTGACATTCACCCCCACCTAAATCGGCAATGCTCACATTGCCTCTAGTGACTTGATTAGAAACTCTATGATTCTTACCTCGACGGGCTCTTCTCTTCCTACGCATTGCCCCCACCTTTGAGGCTCGTGAGTTCATCAAGTGTTCACACAAGTTTCCTCTGATGCCGCGTCACTTGTAGCCTTGAGTCTCGGCAGGTTGCTCTTTCCCTCATGAGCTTGCCACGGTTTTTCCCCATTCATGCGTCAATTTTGCCACTCCACCGGACCCTTCCAGCTTGACCCCCATCTGAAGTGTTGGCTTCCCATAGCGATTATGGTGCCCTTCATCAATCGCATAGCTGGCAACGAAACTTGCTTTGACTCCTCCCTTATAATCGAAATGGTGCATCCTCCCTTATCATATATGCACATCACATTAGCAAATGGCATAGGAACGACTTTCATCTTCTCCAAGAACTCAAGCCTGATGACTTGCTCATAGTCGTCTACCTTGTTCACGTGCATATCCTCGTTTCCCTTCCATTCACCCACACGAAGCTTCATATCATGTGTAATTCCCAAAATCGGTGTTGGATCCGTGTTCATGACCTTCATCATGGCGTCTGCTTTCCTCCATTTGAGCCCTAACTCTTTAGCTACATCATCTCGGATAAAATTGTGAGTTGAACCGGTATCCACCAATGCTCGGATGGTATGGCCCTCAATCTCCATATCCACAAACACCGACTTGCCTTCAATCTTCTTGGTGCTTACTTTCACGACATTGAATAGTCGGAGCGCGCTCATCCTCATCGGCTCGGAATCCTGCTCTTGCGCCTCCGTCAAGAACACAATTATCGTCATACTGTCACGTACTTAGTGTTTCCCTCGACTTAATAAGTGTGGCACTTAGTTAAAATTGCCCTTGCATTTGAAACCTTCGCTGGAGCTTTTGATTAGCTTAAGAACTCGAAAAATAAGATAGAATATGAATAAATGAGAGAGCCACGAAATTGTTATCATGTATTTCTTAGGAATTGTGTGTTGTTTTCAAAAGAAGGGGTAAGCCCGTTTATATAGGCAACCCCAACCTATCGAAATCCTTCTACAATTATCTACAAAAGAACTCTCTAGTATGCTATCTACTAGACTTGCCTAAAGGGTTCTAGAATCATGTGGATTCCTCCATATTACTCTAGAGTCCCCTAAACTCTTCAAGGATGCTCTTAAAACCGCCACCTACGGCCTGATCCACTACCATACACCGTCTTCCACCGAACTCCTCCTCGGATCAAGTGGTCCCAAATCCAATTCGTCACCCTCCATTGCTGCCTCCTCGACATCCCCTACTCATTTCGACAACCACTCCAATCCCTCTTCTTCTACCCAGATGTCTAAATATTTAACCTTTGTATTGTATTTGCAATTTCTGCTGCTAACCGAGTGGAATAAAGTTTCATGCTATAACACAAATTTGTTAACAGGTTCATTGCTCCTATATATCAACATTTCATAATAACATGAACCTTAAACAAGGCAAAATAAAAATTCAATTTTTTTTGTCTTGTCTCTAGTTTGAAAATAAATTCAAAAAACCATTTTTAGCGTTGCTCCCTAGAAAATGTCAAACATCAGCACAATTTCTTGCTGCGTATCCGATTCTAGAATGCTTTGTATCATTCACTACATGGAAATTCTATTGCTAATAGTTTCCAGTTATAAAAGGAGCAGATTTAAGAATACCCAAAATCGCCAGGCACACAATTTCATCTAGCACAATAGGGATGGAGCTCTTCTCCATTGGGAAATTCCACATAGCTCCATCGGCAAATAGAATTCTGAAAGCCGGAAGTTCTACCTTCTCAAAATTTGGAAAACTTAGTCTTGGTTGTGCTTGGTACAAGCAGAGGAGGAAGATGAGGGCAATATAGTCATTTTTAATGGTACTCAATTGTGTTGGCTGCCAGATTAGATTCATTTCAGTTCAGTGTTTGTTTTGAGTTTATTTCTATTTAATCAAATGATGTGGATTCGGTGGTTGAACTGAAAGTCTGACACGTAGGAAAACTGACGAATATTAGTAGACATGTCAGTAATTTTAACAGAGAATTAATGTCAATGATCCGATAATTATAATTTATATAAATTTAAAAATTCGATGGTTAATAAGATTAGTTTAGAGACTTTTTAGTTAATTTATACAAAATTTAAAGACCTGCGAAAGCGTTTTTCTTTTCTTTTTTAAGTTATATAAGATACCCATCATTAAATGCAATGTTAGAATGTTTTTAAGTGACAGTCTAATATCTACTATGGATACGGAGACGGCTATGCATCAATTTATAAAACGAACCGTGAGAATCAATTTTAAACCTGAGGATAATCTTCCCAATCCTAAACTATGTATTCCGAAACTTGATATTCATGCATAATCAAAACAAAAAAAAAAAAAAATTTCAGTAGGGGAATGATGTTATTGACCATTTATTCTTCCTAAGTTCTAGATCTTCATTCCTAAGTTCTAGATCTTCATTCTTGACCGATACTGAGTTTTGAAAAATCTAAACGTACCAGGGTTTCAAACATTTTTTTTTTTGTTGTAAAACAAACACTCTCCTTGCGTACTAGATTGCAATTTATTTTATTTTATTCAAAAAAATAAGAAGAATATACCTGAGGAAATATTATACTCGAGTTAAATATATATATATATATATATATTAAAACCACGTACTGTTTCTATATTGGCAATGAAATTTCGACATCGTATCAGCTACACTCAGAGAATGGAGTAAATATTGTTCATCCATTATGTTTTAATCAACAAAATAATGCTTCTAATAAAAATGAAAGGAAAATTCTCCGTCTGACAATACATTATGTTTGAAATCAACAACATTATTTCTCTCATCACATGAACAACAAATGACTCTACGCTTAATTTTGAGTCCAATTTGTTTAAGAATCAAAGGAACACTTAGGAGCAATTACATATTGATCTCGTCATGTACTACTACTAGATAATATTCACTCATCTTATTTTATATGAGAACTTAATACAAATATAACGGCACACTAATTAACACTATATATATGGTTAATAATGAGAACATGCAATCCTCATATATCAACACATACACAAAACCCTAATTAAACACACAGTCATCATGAACAAAGTGATGGATCGGTATGTCTTCCCTAGTTTAATAGTAGCAGTCTGTCAGTCTCGGCAGTTGTGAATTTTTTGCACTAATCAGCTGCTTTTTTGAGTATTCACACTTTTTGACTCTACACAGAGATTATCAACTCAGATCCTCACCGTACATTCAATTACCATACTTATTTTTGCTTTTGTGATTTTCCCCCTCTTTTTGTCTCCGGCTTCTGTCCTTGTTGCCTTACTTTAACTCCTCGAATCAACTAAAATTCCAAATCAAATCGCATAGTTATGACCCAAGAAATTCATATATGTATATATATAAATATATATTGGACTAAAGATAATTAAGATACGTACATATTTGCCACATTTAATGTCCGAGTATATGACAATGAAGTCTCCTTCTTGGAGTCCATTAGATCTCACAAAATCACCTGATAACAACAAAATTTATTAATTAACTAAAATAATAAGGAAACTTGTAGAGCATTAAATTACTTGTCCAATTAAATGTAAATGTGCCCACCAGTGTTTTCAAGAAGATACATCCGACTTTTGTTGTTAGGCCAGAATCTGAACTCAACAAGTTAAGGGGACAAGCAATAAGATTTAGAAATATGCTCAAATACAAAAGTGTCGTTCAGATGCATTATCGATTCAAATTGAGGAATACCTATAGCGCATGTTCCAAACACGAGAAGTCCCTATGTCTTCCATGGCGATAGTAATGCCATCCCTTGCCTCCAATCCCGGGAGATGTGTTTCGGCTTCTTTCTGTTCCTCAAATCCCACGAAAAATTTTGAATCAAACAGCCCACATAATTAATTAATAATATGAATTTGTCAAAACTAGAACAAATTCATGTCAATAATTTGAACCTTCAAAAGAAAAAAAATAAATTGAAAAATTTGAGACATGTAATTAGAAGTATTATGGTGCGTCAAAGAAACATACTTTTGGCAATACAATCCTTCCAAGGTTACCCACATCACTTTGCTTCAACACTTTTTGCAACAAAAACTTCAAGTTCTTTTCAGGCTTCAATCCCTGCAAAAAGCCGAAAAGAGTATAAATACATAATTACTATAGTTCCATTCATAACAAATGTCATGCACTACCTCCGTCCATGCATTTAAAAGATTGACAGTTATTTTGGGACAAATTTAGTAATAGATTAACACATATGAATCCAATGAAGACATGTAGTTGTAACTGAAATTAAGAGACAATAAAGACATATAAATTCCGAAAAGCCGACGAACCTGTCGCTTATCGGCAGCTTGCTGTCTCGGATTAGACTGCGGGGCCGGCTGATCAGCCAAGTGATGAACAGCTGGGCCTTCCGAAGACATCATAGGTTGTGAAGCTGATGTGACAGTCCCATTAGTGGGAGAATTTGGCCAATACACCCAATTGTTAGGGTTTGGCTGATTTTGATCTCCACCGATCTGCCGATGACTATGGTTGTGGTGGTGATGATGCCGGTGGTAAGAAATAAACTTCCTTTGCCTCGCCATCCTCTTCTTCCTTGCTTCTTTCGCGGCCGACGATCCTGACCTCGCCAACTTGTTATCACTACTAGGCTCTTGAAAACACGGATACGGATATCGATTCACATTTCCGAATGCTGGAGCCTGAATTGGGACTTGTTGTTGAAAATTATTGTCTGGAAACGATCCGTACATTGCGAATTGTTGAGGTGGCCATGTTCGAGCCGATTCAATCACGGGCTGTGGATAAGCCGGTGCCAGGTTCGTCACCAATGGCTCTTGACCCATATTTGTATAGCCAGCCGCTATCGGGTAAGCAACCGCGACTGGATCAGTAGATGCATAAGGCACCGTAGGGGGATTAATCCACGGCGAAGGAACAAAACTAGGATGTGGTGGAACGGAGACAGCAACATTAGGGTTTTGATGAAAGATGTCTTGATTACTATACTGATTAGTATAATTAGTACTGGCTTGGTTTGAGGTTGAGGTCTCTCCTTGATTCGGTTTAGGTTTAGGGAGATGATTTGTTTGAACCCATTCAAGGACAAGCTTCAACAACTCCTTCATCCCGGTTTGTCCACCACCTAACCGCCTCACGGCACAATCCACGGTGGCTTTCTTAAGCTTAACTTTCCTCAAATCTTCGGCTGAAACAGTCTCCTTATTACTTCTTAGCCACCGTAAGAACAACATAGCTAGATCCTCAGACTCCGATCCGTTACCCCCTACACCTTGAACATTGTTAAAAACATCATCCGACGGATTTGGCAGTCGGAAATTATCTTCTGGGCCACCCCCTTCATCGTCCGTTTGAAATATCGAAGAGGGGTCGAAGAAATCATTAGCATCGAGTAGATCCATGTATCCTAAATTCTCCATCACATGATCCATGCAATCGAAATGATCAGTAAAGTCCCGTCCTCCTCCTCCCTGATTATTATCTTCCTGATGTTGATCGGACGGCTGATATTCACCGGGAAGGATCTCCATGGAAGCGGTTGAGGACAACGCGCCTACCTGATCATTTTGACTACTTGTAGCTCCTGCATGTTGATTATCATCATTATGATCATGATGATGACGATGATGACGCGTTTTGTCCGTGTCCTCATCTGCATCTGACCTCAAAATGGCCCAGGACGCGGCGGAAGACGACGAAGAAGACGAGGATGAGGTGGCGGCCATGGATGACTTGACTGGTGCAGGAGTGGAAGATGAAGATGAGGAAGAAGACATGCACGGGAAATCTGGAAGAGTTGGGAACTCGGAATAAAACATTGAAGCGTCATCGACTATTAGATCGTCTTCTTCTTGATGACCCCACCCACCATTTTCTACTCCTTGCTGCTGATCCATTAATTTCCTTCCAGTATTAACTAAAAATTAGGGCTTCCCTAGCCCTGCATGCAATGGAGATTAATGGATGATTATGGTAATTTCTTTGAATATTATAACTGCAAGTTGAAATATTTTAAAGAAAAAAAAGGAACTCTTTAGGGGAAGATTCTTTGTTTTTGCAGATAGATATGAGTACGGATAAGTGCAAGTGGGGAGGGTTTTTGTATCTGATTAAGGAAGCAAAAGATATAAAGGGCCCCCAACCAGTTTCAAATCTATCTTCAAACAGTGCAAATTAAAACAACATAAACCATCTGGGATATCTAGCCTAGGTATAAATTAAGATACATAACATGAAAATAAAATAATAAAAATTAATTAATACCCTAATTGAACAAGATGATGAAGAAAAAGTACTTGTTCAATATCTGCTCAACAACTTCATCATAAGTACTAATTTAACATTTCACCATTTTTTTGAGAAGAAGGAAGATGAAACAGTAGTAAGAGATATAAGAGGGTGGGATTATAAATACCAGAGAGAGAGATAGAGGAGAGCCAATCGATCTTAACTCCAAACTGAGGCCAAATGGATATAATATAAATTTTTTGAGAGTGAATGCAAAAAAACAATTCAACTCAACCCCTCCATGTCTGTGCTCCTGGAAGTCTCTGCTTTACTTACTTTATTTAAAAGAAAAATTTTCAGCAAGATAAGCTCAATTTGGTATTTTGTGGTCATTCAAATTTTAACTTACTCAAAGGAAGAAGAAAGAGAGAATTTGAAGAGGCCGTTTTAGAGAGAGAGAGAGAGAATGTATGTATGTATGTGGAAAAAAGAAAAAACCCTTCCTCGTGGTGCCGCTACTTTCTCAGCCTCAACTCTGGATTTTGTGCCATTCGCCATACGTTCTTCTCTGAATGGTGCTAACTAGCGGTGCACTCATCATCCTTTATTACCGAATGTGAACACAATTTATATATATAACCCCTTTAAATAATTTCGCTATATATACAATACACCATTTATAATTTATTTTTTATATATAAATGAGTGATTCGTCGGTTATTTGTATTTTTAAAAATTAATAATTTAATATAAAATAAAAATTTATATAATAATTATTTATATTAAACATTATTAAACATATATCAAATATTATATTAAAAAATATTTTAATTTTATATCAATTATAATTATTTTAATTTTATTTCAAAATATATTATTTTATTAAAATTAAAAATAATAATAAATATAACAAAAATAAAAATTATATGTTAAAATTTATTTTAATAATAATATTTATAATTATATCTAATCAATTTAATTATTTTTATTATTTGAAAAATAAAATATGTCAATTTTAATTAAAAATAAATTAAAAAAATATAGAAATTTTTATTAAAAATAATAGTTTGATAAAAAAATTAAAAAATAATATGTATTAATTAGAAATATGATTTTAAATAATATGTCCGTTTGAATTAAAAAAAAATGTTCGTTTTAATTAGAATAGAAAAAAATATATAATGGATTTTAATTAAGAAAAATTGTTTAATAAAAAAATTAAAAAAATATATATAAAGTGTATTATAATTTTATGAAGAATAATTTTTTAAATAATAAATAGGAAAAAATATTTTAGTGTCAACTTTAATTCGCTAATAAAAAATTATGAGTTGAAATTAATTTGACAATGAAAGATATCTATATATACATATATATGTCTGTTTTAATTACGATGAATGAGAATATAATTCGTCGAGAATAGGTTCCTAATTAGAAATAAAATTATTATATTAGTAAAAAGTAATCGGCAGAATTTTATTAGGAATCATTATATTTAAATTAAAAGGAAAAATTAATATCACTTATGTAAAATTGTAACTTGATTCCTAATCAAACTCAAAGTTCTAAAATACATGTGTCAAATTTGATTCCTAATCAAACTCAAAATTCTAAAATACATATGTCAAATTACTATTCGTTAATAAAACGTCATGTGTCGAATGTTGAGCTGACAATAAATTTGCAATTGAATTTGTAATTGGAACAGATTTAAAATTAGAAAAATCTTGCTATTATATATAAGATTAGAAATCATTATATTTTTTATTCCTAATTAAAAAAAAAAATATCACTTATGTAAAATTTTAACTTGATTTTTAATTAAATTCAAAATTTTAAAATAAATATGTCAAATTATTATTTATTAATAAAATATCATGTATCGAATGTTGATTTAACAATAAAATTTATAATTCAATTTATAATTAAAATAAAATTAAAACTAAAAAAATCTCGAATCTCAATTTAGTTGTATGTGGTGGGAGATTCTTGTTGTGTTAAAGAATAATAGTATTATCCATATGTAAATTGAAATTTGGGCAAGTTAAGTACTTATATTACTCAACCTCAAATTAAAAAGATAATTATATTATTCTTTTCATATTTGGATGGATGACATTTTATATTTTTACATTCATTAAAAATTTGTTGTATTTAAATATTAATGAATTAAAAAATTTAAAACAATTTTTTTAATATCCCAATATCTATTCAAAACTGAGATGAGATAGTATGTATACAAATAGATATTTATTTACTTTTGAAATATTAAAGTATAAGTTTATACTATTTCTGTCTAAAATATATACAAATTTTTACATATAAATTGTATTGAAAAATTTACATTTATTTGAAGACGGAAGGAGTATTAATTATGTTCAAAAATGGTAGATAAGTGACAAGATTGAAAGATTCTACTTTTTTTTCTTGTATGTTTATATATATTGTTTATAAATTAAATTGTACATATACAACTAATGTTTATGCCTTTATTGATTTTTATGAAGAAGCTCCTAATTATTTTGTAATCATATATGTTTTCAATCCATAAACGAGTTTGAATAGAAGAATGATTATTTTTTTCTTTTCTGAATAACAAGAAGAATGATACTTATCCTTTGATAAGCATTATACATATCAATAATACATCTAACTAGTTCGATGACTTCCTAGCTAGTGAGAACGCTAAAGCTATATATATGTCTTAGTTAGAAAAAAAATTTAAATGGAAACTTTAATTTAAGTATGTCAATCATCTTTTATCATGTGTATAAGTTAAAATTTTTAAAATTTTTCTCATAAAATGATTGATAAATTTTTTATAATTATACATTTATCATAATAATATGCATATTTAAATGATGACGCGTTAGGAAGTTCATGCCTAACAATTACTCGTGAGAGAAATCTCCTTCTACCGAGTTGATTATATAAACTTTATATAAACATATCAAAAACATCCTATTGTTGTGATTTCTTATGTTTTTCGTTGCAGATGAGCTTCAGTATTATGGCCAAAAATATTTGATCAATACTTCTAAACTTGTTCGGCCCTTAATTTCCAGTCGATCTTCAATTTGAATATTGCATAAAATAGTTTCTTAATTACAAACCTCTAATAATAATACAGGGTAAAATATTTTAATCTAAGATTAATATAGGATCCCTTCTTAATCCAACAATTAATTTAACTTACTATTTTTATAAAATAATATGGAATCACCTCTTCCATCGACATATAGGATGACCGATATTATTTATACATTAAAATTTGAAGTTATACAATTCTTTTGACATAAATTTATAGTTAGAAAAGAGTATAACTTATTAAAATTATTTAGTAATTAAATTTCACTTTCAATATAAATTTATAATTGTAATTATAATTATTATTCAATTATTATTTGATACAGTTAATTGTTAGTATAGTATTTTATTATTATTTAAATATAAAATTATAATCATTATCTTATTAATTATTATTATTATAATGTTAATTATTATAAAGGGAAAAGTAATAAAGAAAACTGGTTAAAAATGAGGATGAAAAGCTATTTTCCTAAAGTTTACAGTTAAGATAGCAATTATTTATCAAAAAAAAGTTGAGTGATGGGTGCATGCTGCTATATTATTTTATAAAACTAGAATGTTAAAGTAATTGTAGAATAAAGAAGGTGTAGGATTATATTAAAGTTTATTTGAGGGATTAAACTATTTAACCTTAATCGAAATTGTAGAAGTAAGGGATTCGATTTTATCCGAATTTATTTAATTGACATTTTTGATTCAGTTTTATTGCAGCAGTTGGAGGATGATTCGGTTTGGTTATATTGGCTCACATCTTAATCGAGTAGAAATTTTATCCAGTCAAATATTGTTATTTGATTTCAACATTATCCTTGAAGTGGTTACAATTTACTTGAAGAGAAAGAAAATCAAAGAGATCGAGTTTTACTCCAACACAACACTCGATCATTTTAAAACTCTATATGGCAGTGGTGTGCTTGTATACTAAAGTAATCGGCAGATTCATTTTAACACAACACGCGTGAGTATCACAGAAGATCGAAAGTTGTTTTCGTTGAAGAGATTTATTGAGGTATCTTAGATCTTTCTGTGTAGAGCTGTATATTACACTTATCCGTCGTTTAAAGGACACATATAAAATTGTATTCATTTGTAAATTATTCTTCTTCTCAAAAAGAACGTATAACTGGGGCAGTTATAGTAAACTCTAATTTAGCTATGAGCATTGGTGTAGTTAGTCGCGGGCTACCTAGAGAAAACCCTATTATTATCGGCTGTAGAGTTAGAGTCAGTTTTACTAGGAGTTGGGAGAACAGTATAGGTGGTGGAATACAGTTGAGGACTGGCTCAGGAAAAGTTCCAGTCTATATTTGTAACCTTAGAAATAGTAAAATAGTTTATGGACTAGGTCCCGTGGATGTAGGAGTCATTCTAATTCTGAACCACGTAAAAATATTACGTGCAATCTTTTCTTATCAGTTCTGTAGTTTATTATTCTGATTGTTGTTTATGCTTTATTATTGTTAAAGTAGATTTTATTGTAATCAACTGTACTATAGCACTTGGATTAACTTGCGTGTTTCATATAATCAGGACGGTCAAGGGTTTTCAAGTGATATCAGAGCTTGATTTGGTATTAACGGATTGATTGCTTCATTATCCTGATTTAATGATAAGTGAACCAAAAGGAAGATGTACGTCCCGACCACCTCTATTGATCAGAACAAATTATACTGGATGGAAAATTAGGATCAGAAGTTTCATAATCCAGTATGGGATTCCGGCATGGGAAGCCTGTCAAAACCAGTGGATTGCTCCAATGACGTATACTGATCCCCCAATAAAGAAAAGGTCGATAGAATGGAATGAGACTGAGAAGGCTTTATCAACAGCAAATTGCATGGCGCTGAATGCAATATTCGCTGGTTGTGATGATCATCGTACCAAGCTCATACAAACCTGTGAGACTGCGTATGATCCCTGGAACACTATTGCTCAAGCTTGTGAAGGTAATAGTACTCTCATAAATTTTAAGATGTTCTTGGTTAAAACTATATTTGAGAATGCTAGAATGGAGGATACTAAAACAATCAAGAATGAAGCATACTATCTTAATGCTGCCTATTTTGATGTTAAGCTCGTCAAAAAGGTTCTTAGATCTCTTTCTACCAGATTCAAAGGTGTTGCTGATGCCATCTAGATTATTAAGAAACTGGAGACATATCCTTTTGGAACCTTAATGACTAAATTGGAAATATATGAGAGATCCTAAAAGGTAGCTGAGTCAACAGATAAGAAGTCGAAAGGAGTGACCTTTATTACAAAGGTGACTGCCAAAAAGTCAGGTGATGAAGATATGTCAATTGAGCAGTAAGGAGACTCTAAGATAACTCGCTCTTCAGGTACTAAATGTCTCAACTGTAATGGAATTGATCATTTCTCATCAGAATGTCCAAATAGAAGGAATAAAGAATGTCATGAATGTGGTGGTGAGGGACATGTTAAGATGGAGTGTCCCAACTATCTGAGAAAGAAGCAAACCATGTCTAATCATATTACTGGACCCACCTTCAGTGATGAGGAAGTCAAAACGTCAGTTGGAGATGATAATGAGCCGGAGTTTAAAACTCAAAATAACTGTGTTGTATTAATAGCATCTACTGAGAAGGATGATGAAAAGGCAAGTATGAAACATGATGTACCTACTAAAGTGAAGGGTAGTATAACATAGAGCTCAGAGATTGTAGAAGATTCTGAATATATGATTGAAGCTGAAATGATATAGGATTGGGAGATAATGTACTCTCTAAATGAAGGGCTTCTTAACAGGGTGAAACTGGCTGAGGCTGAGAATGCATATTTGATTGATAAAATCAAGAATCTGAGGATCATTATTGAAGGATATGAATTGAAGTTCAAAGAAATGGCCGAACTCTTTGGCAAATATGAAGATAAGGTTGATGCTGCTGAAGTAAGTCTCACAAAGACGGTAAAAGAGAAGGATTATGCTACACTTACTTTAAAGAGGTTTGATGATGGGAAGAAGAAGCTTGATCAGGTTCTCCAACATGGTCAGAAAGTCAGTGATGTCAGGGGATTAGGATATAAGAAAGTTTATAAGCAACCAAATCGAAAAAGTGAAAAGAAGATGAGTCAGCTCAAGTCTAGAACTGGTAGCTCATGTAGGAGAAGAAGAATTGTTTGTCATCATTGTAGACATCCAGGTCATATTTGACCGTATTGCATGAACCGAAATTATCAATTCTATCATGTGCAAAGAAAGACTCCTAGAACGAAAGTTGACCTATCACCTTAGAAGCATAAGAACATGTGGATTCTAGTTCAAAAGAAACATTATGCTCATGCGATGAACACTAGTATGAAGACATCTGGAGAAGAAAGGTATCCTGCCAAGAAGATGGATGTTGAATCATCTGGAAGTCTAGTATAGTGTAGTTCAACAGGATCCTCAAAGACTAATCAAGGCACACAGGATTCAAAGCAAGGGTGTTCCAACAGAACTGAAGGTCTCAGGAGTATCCTGGGGATTCCCACAAAATAGGTGCTACTCTTCCTTGTTGTTTTTATTTATTGTCCAAAAAAAAGTTAACGTGTTTGTTTAATGGTTTTTAAAGACTAGCTATTAGTTTTTATTGTGTATTGAACTTGCAGGAGTAATAAAAGTCCATGTGGAGGTATGTGGGCTTGTGCAAAATCTATTGGCCCAGACTGAAAGAGACGGAGCTCAATGGGCAGTCATAGGATGCCTGACATAATCAATGTATTCGATCAAGTTCTGGTTCAAAAGACACATCGGTTCAATTTTCATACAGAGGTGTATTATGTTGTGATCAATGATGATTCAAATCGAACCGATGCAACAGTTGGGCATAAAAAAATATAGAAAACTATTCAGACTCTTCTTCTTTCATTAAAAGTTTCCCTCGCTCTGACATCTTTCTCTCAAAACTCTTGAGCTTGCATCTCGTTGATTCTCACCAGACATCTTCCTTGAGTGAATCATTACTGCAATAATGTCTAGTTCAATGTCTAAAACTCAGACTGACCAAGAATGAGAGTCATCGTCGTCTGAATCATCGTCGCCTCGGGCTCTACCAACCCTAAGTCCAATTATATAATTGGTACCAGAAACAAGTGACGAGATTGATTTAGTCGAACAAGGAGAAAAGATAAATAATGTTCTCAGTGTGCCACAATATGGAATTGAGTCACCAGAATTTGAAGGTCCAAGCTCGTCGGAGGAACTTAATGTGGTAAGCGATGCTCTTGTTCGTTTCTCACCAAATTTACTAAGTACCATGATGATAGAGACCTATGCTAGGGCTAGTTCGTCTAAAATTGTAAGAATTGAAGAGGTAAGTCATTGAGAGGAATCTAGTGGTGATAATGCTGACATTAATTCTGGCTATCGAGTGGAAGTACCAAAAGATTCCGGGGAAGTTTCAGTTGCCCTAGTTCCTAGAAGTCAAATGATCGATGAGGGACATATGGATTAGGGTATTAATGAATTTGTTGATGAAGTAAGTCCTGCTATAGCTGCTATAGCAGCTAAAAAGGTCAACTAGGTGATGACTGAACAGAAGCAAGAAAGTCCAAGAAGGAAACTTGAACTCAGCGATTGTCACATTGAAGAACTCAAGGTAAGGGGCTTGTGTGAAGACTTTGTTGAGCTATTTTGGAGCATGCTGCAACCAAACCCTTGAGATTTAGTCCTCAAACAATTAACAGCCTGAGAAGAGAGGGGTATGAAATTGACGAAATTCATACCATAATTGATGATGATCAGAAGCTGCAAGAACCTATTAGAATTGGTATGCAAGGCTTGAATCCATCTCCATTTTGTTGATCTACCTCTTCAGATCACCATGTTGATAGAGAATTAAAAGCAGACATTCAAGAAGCTATAAGGAGGAGTCTTGAGAAGAAGTATTGAAACTAGAATGGTAGAGTTTAGAGTGAATCATGACAGTAATAATGAGGATGATAATGTTCCCATTAGAATGCTCATACTTCAAGGAAAAAGAAAGAGAGTCGATGGAGCTTCTACCAATCAAAAGAAAAGGAAGGCACATAATACTCATAAGGCTGGTACTCGTCGCTCTCTCAAGGTTTAAAGAAAAGGAAAAGAGGTTCAAGGGAAGGGAAAAGCTCAGCCATAGTAGAGCATATCTCTTCTGATTCTAATTTAGAGGCTTCCATCCCACCAGATGGACCATTCTCCTTTTTCTTTTTCTATATAAGATGAAGAAGTTGCTCCAACAGAGGCTAATACGACACGAGATGTCGAAGAAGATTTTGTTCCAACAACAAATCTGTCTGGTACATGCTATTCCTTATCCTAGAGTGATAGGGATTTCTTTGATGCAGCGACAAAGGAGTTCTTTGAGAGTCACATTCAAAAGAAGCCTATCACTATACAAAGGAAATTCTACAAGTATGATTGTCAGCTGAATGAGTTTTGGGAGATCTTTGAAGAGTTATATTTAGTTGGCTCTCTGAGGAACCATACAAAATTTCCTCCATTTGTTATTAAGAAAGTGATTGCAAACCTTATGCCTAAGATTGATGATGAGACTGAAGAAATGCATATGAAGGTGTACTTTTGAGGACATATTTATCATTTCTTTCCAGAATTGTTTGCTCAAGCAGTTGAATGCCCTGTTACTAAAGATGTTGGTGTTGGGATAAAGCTTGATAATTTAGTAGCACTTATCACCGGTGGACAGATTGAGAAGTGGTCACAAGAAGGATTGGTAGCACGAGACTTGACTATTCGATTCTCCTTCTTGCATCGAATAGTGTGTTGTAACTCGCTACCCACTCAGAACACTAACACAGGCACAAGATCTGCAGCTAGGTTGATGTACAGGATCGGACAAAGGCTGCCTATCAATATGGGTAGATTGATGTTCAATCAAGTTGCTGCTTTCATCATAAATAAGAAGAATAAGCAGAATCTGGTATTTCCATCGTCTATCTATCGCATTTTGTGCATCTAGGGATTTGAACTGCAGGAGTCTAATAAAACACATGATCCTCCTAAGACTATGGCACTGACTCCAGATATTTCACTCATTTTTGGGATATTAATGATGATGCACTAAATGCTGATTGAGCAATTGTTGTTGTCCTAACTATAGAACAGATCAGGGTGGCATTAAAAGATATCTAGTATGCCTTGACTCATTTGGAGCAAAGGAAGAAGGTGATGGAGCAACTCAAAAATCAATAAGAAAAGTTAAAGAAAAAGAAGTGAAGCTCAAGATGAGGGGAGCTGTTTGTGCTGAATTGAAGATCCGGTCTAAATGACAAGGGAGCTATTTTTGTATTTTTCTTTTTCTGAACTCTTTTGATCTGGTCTGTAATGATGAATGGGAATGAAGACATTGTTTTCTAGTTCATTCTAGTCTTTGTTGGAGCCTTTGCATTTTTGTATTTTTAGCAATAAGGGGCCGTTTTTTGTGACTTTGCATATTTGTGGTTATCTTTGTGCTTATTGGAGCCTAGGGTTTTCAGAAATCTTTTGCGACACCCACTCGCGATTTCCCTCTAAGGATTTCCCTCCAAAGATGGGAGATCACTCGAGGAGCGTCGGGGTTACGTTCTTAACACTTATCAATTTAGCAAACAAATTATTATTCGAGTTTTATATTCATAAAACATAGTAAGATATTTTAGTTACAAATAAGTTTGTTGAAATAAAAGCCAGGTTAAGTCTAAAACACACTTCGGCACAAGTGCCGCCCAAAAGGGTTATTTAAGTAAGACAATACTATGCTCTGCTCAAGACTGTGGAGTAATCTACCTCGATCTTCGAACGATAGCTTATTCTACAAGTTCACGCTGAACTTCCCAACTACTCGTCACCTGTAAAAAATTTTATTCAACGTTTATGAGATATAAAATCCCGTGAGTAGGCCGTTAATTATAGGAGGGTTTTTCCCTCCCTGATATATATTCTAGATTCTACCCATATTAATATTTGAAAATATTATCATGTAATGCATATCCAAAATCTTAAATTATTTTTATCTCAAATAATTTTTATGTATTTCAAAATATATATATACTCCAATCAATTCAGACAATAAAATAAGTTATTTGTTTGTATAGTAACCACTTTATCCCACAGTCGAACCTCTATCGATAATTCGATAAAGTCTAGTGCCCTTTCACTGGGACAGCTACCTTTCTACTCCCCAACTAGGCTCTGGTCGAGTTTCTGAACTACAGCCCGTAGACCTCTGTAGCCCAGCGTCCTGTCATGACAACCCCAATCTAGGTGTTCCGTAGAATAAACGTAGATTCATAGTGTGAGTTCGACGGGACTCACGAATCAGTTTATGTATGTATCTGTCCGAGTTTCCCACATGTGGTTACATGTAATAGTAATTTTTTTTATAAATCTTTATGGATATTTATCCACTTAATATATTTAGACTTATTTTCGAATATTTTCTCCCAAATTATATATACATGATTATTTATCATATAGTTCATAATATTTTCTCCAAAATATATATATCAATTCCAATTTCTTTTCCCAATTCGTGTATATATATATTTGTATATATAATACAACCAATCCTAGATAGCTATTATATATATTATATACAAACAACATGCATGATACATAATAAAAATGTAATCGCCTTCTATAATTAAAAGTCTACTCTCTGTGATGAAGACTGATATTAGCTAATCGGTATTAGCTACTTCTCCAACGTCGCCCGTAATTTCGTTACCTACTAGACGATATATAAAAATCATTACTCTCTAATTTTAGGATAAAAAAATCTCTTATTGTTCTTGACTAGATCTCTAATTCGTATTAGTATTTACTACCAAACAAACCGTACACGTCACACTCGTCGGAATAATTTCTAAGTTATTTTTTTAAATATCTCTTTAATTATATAAAATAAATTTTCCTCAATTATTAAATTAAATACTTTTATACTATAAAAATATTTAGAAAATTTACACAATATTACTAATAATATATTAAAAGTTTTCTATAATTTTCTAAACTGACTTACTATTCCAAATAAATTTTAAAACAATTAATTAATTTAACAATATGTCTTTTAACTCTAATTTAACCAAAAATAAAAATAAATCAAATATGTTATCTAAAAATTATAATTTTCAGATATTATGTTTAAAAGAATATTTTTAATCTACTGTAAAAATTTGGTAGGTTCGGGTCGAGTAAAAATGATTTTATCTGGTTCGGAAGATAAAATAGGTTCGGGTTTTGTAAAATAACTAGAATAACGTTTGACTTAAAACTGACGCGTTGGTATTTTTGTAGTTCTGTAAAATAGTGAAGGGTATAAAAGTCTTTTATTGGAGGTGCAGATAGTTAGAATCAGACCGAACCGGTACTTATTGAAACAATTCGAATTGAACCAAATGAAACCGATTTGAACCGATTTTAGAACTGTGAAAAGACAATTTAATCTCTGACTAATACTTTGACCGAATAAAACAAGTTGGCGATGTTGTAATTTTTTTAAAATTGAACGGGCAAATTAGTAATTTACTATATTTAGACCGGTTTTTCTCTGCTGATATAAGAATGATTGAACCGTTCAACTTCTTCTTCTTCCTCCCCTCTCCTTCTCTTTCTCACGCTGTCTCTCTCCCTGCCGCCGTCGATTTCACCGGAGATAGGCGTCTTCGGCCCAACTCCTGGCCGTTGCCGATAGTATTTGACATGGGGATCACAAATATAAGGTTGGTTTTTCCTAATTCTTCTTCGTTCGTCTTAATTCGGATTTTAGGTTACGGTTAGAATTTTTCAAAAAGCCAAATTAAGCTCTAACCTCTTAGTATGTTGTTCTACATCATCTCTAATCCATTTCTACACAAAATTTAGCTTCAAAAACATCCTAATTTAGTCAGAATTTGATTTTAAAGTTTCGGGTTCTTACCTAGTCGACTGAATTCGGTTGTTTCCGGTATTGATTGGCTTTTAGGTAGGTTCGGGTCGTCGAATTGAGACTCAGTCTGGCTGGAATTGGATGACTAGGTCACGACTCAGTATCGACTCGGTCGTGACTCAGTCTTCTCCGGTTGGCTGCTGGATCGATGGCGACTCTAAAGGTGATCAGTGAACAGTAAGGGATAAGACTGAGGTAAGTTTTTAAGTTTCTGAAAAATTTTATTTTTGGCTTTGCTCTGTGCCTTGGCCGAATTTGATTCTGTAATGGGCTGTAGAATTTGTTGACGTGTTTGCTGTCACAATGGCTCTAGGTGTTGTTTATAATCTGTTTTGAAGGCTGGGATTTATTAAATTAACAGTTGGTAGGTGTAGAAAAAAATTTGCAGTAGGCTTGTTATATTTTGTCAAATTGTTGTGTTGGCACTAAGCCTCTGCTGCCGGTTTTGATAGAAGAATAAGGTTGTCAGTTGTATGTATGCATGTGTTTATGTGGTTTTTGAAAATTGTAGGCCACTTTGTCTTTGGTAAAAGACTATATCCTTGACTTGTGTTGTGATTCTTTTGCCGGTTTTGAATTAAGGAGTATGGCTGTCAGAATATGTTGAAAATGCATCACAGAATTTCCATATTCGTAGGCTATCATGTGAAGAAAGATTTGCCTTGCCTTGACTTGTATTGTTTGTTTTGTGTAGGATGTCAAAAGAAGGTTGGTTGGTCTAAAGTTTCCAGTTGCCACAGAAGACAAATGCTGGTGGAAATGTGTCTGTCAGAGGAGGTGTGTTGTATAGGTATAATTGTAGAGTTGTAAGTAGTATATGTAATAGGAGTAAAATAGTATCTTGTAGGTTTTTAGGTGTTGGTAATTGCTTGTACAAGGTATAGTAAGTTGTGTGATCAATTTGTAATTGGACATTGTAAATAAACTTTATGTAATAAATTTTAGTATAGGAAATTCCTATTAGTGCACAATTGCTACTTAATCCGTTTGCCCCAACCTCACCTAATCGAAAAATTTAAACGGCTAAAATCTCTCGATAAATTGCTACGCGGAAAAAAAGAAAATAACTAAGGCTAATTACGATATCTAATTATATTACGTGTCTAATTTAGAGTACGGGTGTTACATCTTTATAATTGGAATATTAAATACGTAAAAGAATATTGATCAATAATTATCTTAAATATATATTATGATTGAAATCATAAATAAAATTACATTGAAGAAAATAAAATAGTAACTTTTTAAAAAATTACAGTAAAAAAATCAATTAACATAAAAGAGTAATAATATTTATATAAACTATTTTCTGTCATTTATATAGTAGAATCTCAAGAAATTAATACTCGATAAATTAATAATCTTGTTAAAATTACAATTTTTTTGGGTCTCGAGTCGGACCAAAGTGGTAAATTAATAATTCGCTAAATTTATAAGATCATACAAAAAAATAAATTCATATAGATCCCATCTAATATATAAATTAATAATTCATGATCTGTATCAAAATATTTTGTACATAATTCAAATTAAACTAAGCAAGCTTCTGAAACTATCAATGTACTAGTAATATTCTTTTTTTAAAAAAAAATCATATCACATTAAATCCCATCTCCATCCTTTCTTGCTACATTAAGAAAACCTCATGTAGAGTTCTCGCTTATTTTTTATTTCGAGGATTCACCATCTAGCAATCGAAGTTTAAAATTCTTAAAACAATTCGCAATAGTACTTGAGTGACATCATTTTTCATGCTGAGATAGCAAGATTCATTGAATATGAAAACATTAATATTTTATAGATATGAGTTCTCAATTTCAAAATTTTCTATAAGATTTTGATAAAATCGTCGACGATAATACCCTTAAAAGCTTGTATGGGATATGTATGGAATAATGAAATTTAATTAATGAATATACATAAATTTAATTAATATGCACTATTAATACTTAATATATTTAAATTAGTATTGATATATATTAAAGCCGATATTCACATTATAGAGATATAAGCTTTATATATGATCTACAATTTAATAATTATTAATTTATGCGGTTAATTAATAACTCACTAAACTAATAAAATTTCATGATTCTAATATTACTAATTTATAGAGGTTCGACTATATATTTTTTTATACGTTATTAATTTTATTATTGCAACACATTATTATTTAATTTACATTTTTATCACAATAACTCCTACCTTTTCGATATTGAGTTTATGTTAAAAATATTCATTTATTATAGTAAATTTCAATTACATCATTATTATTTTTTAAAAAAATAAAATTTATAATGTTATTAATACTATTTTCGTTTTTAAATAGATGTCATTTTGACTTTATATATTTATTTAAAAATTTATATATTTAAATATTAATAATGATTAGATATATATTTTATTGGATGTATCTAACAAAATAAAAAGTCATTTATTAAAAGATGGAGCTAATAGTTTAATGGAGAAATACAAAAAATTATAAGTCGAAATAAGTTAAATAAAACTAAACAAAGATATGAGCCTAAACATAAATTTTAATTATTAAATAAAATAATAATGAACCACTAGAGAAAATTATGTCTTAATAGGGTAACTCCAATAAATTGTATAAAAACTCCGATTCAAATAGGTTACAACCAACAATCGGAAAATTTCAAATAATACATTTAGTGCTAAATAACCTAAGAATACTACCTAATTTATTGGCCGTGGGCTAATATATTTCTACAACTACAATCCACTTACATAATCTGATGATTAATACTTGATACGATATTAAATTAGACACCATAAATTTGACTAATCTAAACAAACAAAATGACTAATATCAAAATACATATAACGCATAATCACACACTTACCAAAAACACATATTGAAATGAAGAATATTCAGTACTAATGAAAACATCAATTAAATAGGTTAAAAAAAAAAATGTACATCGATTAGGACCTCGTTAAAATTATGAAAAATTGAAGTGGAATTTTAATCAGTGAATTTTTTTATTTAACGGTTTTGACTACATAATGGAATAATCTTCTCCCAACGCAAATAATTTTAAAATTTGTGAATTTTTTGTTTTTTTTTTTTATTCAACGCTTTTGGACTACACAATAGGATAGTTCTCCTCCAACCCAAACAATTATAAAATTTGCGATCCTAAACAATCGATCCCATGATTTCGAGAATGAAAGTCTCCTAATAACCACTAAACCAACGTACATTGATCATGATTATATACATATTAATCACATTGAATATAAATATATAGATGAAAAATTATTAATCAAGGAGTCATATATATTAAATATAAATAATATTAAATCTAAATTTAAATATATATTAATACTCTACGTTTTCGAGTATGGCACAAAAACTAATAATATGTTAAAATTTAAATTGATATTCAAAAACGACAATTATTTGAAGACAAAAATATTTTAAAGGTAGAAAAAATAATATTCTATTTATAGATAAGTATAAAATTGGATTACCTTTAATCTCATTTCACAAAATGCGAGGTCCTAATCGATGAGTCATGAATTTTTTACGAGTCCGAATCGAGTCGAGGCCAAGTTTTCATATTTTCGTAAAAAAATAAGTACTATCAATTATAGCAACAATTTGTTCGTCACTTAAAACCATCTTCTCTGAGAAGGTCAAGTGGGAGGGTCAAGTCATTCATATCAGCTAAGTTGGAATTTTATTTTAAACTACAATGAGTAGGGCATAGAAAATTCTAAAAAAAAAAATTCTCCCTAACCTTTTTTAAGGGATTTCTCACTCATTTTCCAACTATCGCTTTTTTATATTTTATCATTAACATTGTAAGATTACACTATCCAATCACCAATAAATTTTTTTTTATCAATTTTAATTTATAATTAATTAATTAAAATTATACTGAAATGTTAAATAAAATAATGGAGGAGTTGAGCCTAATTAATTCTCAAATAACTTACTTTTGTTATTTTTCCATTTTAATGTACATGATGTGACAAAGATTTAGATTTAAACTTTACCCTCCCACTAATGATGTTCTAAATAGATTGATAACATTCTCTTTAAATTAAATTTTAGATTTGTGAATGATATCACTCATTTGTGAATCACGAGTAATTAGAAGGTTTGAGAAAGTAAATTTAAAGTTCAGAAGTGGCTCGAAAAAAAGAGCGAGCTTCTACATAAAGAATTAAGCTCATTTAGAAAGCAGATTTTTTTGGATACATGAATTTTTGACGAGTCCGAGTCGAATCGAGTTAATGCCAAATTATTCACGAGTTTTTAAAAAATAATTAAATAAATAAATAAAATAATAATATAATTATAATTTTGACCTCATAAAATTTATGTTCCTATTAAAATGTGAAGGTATAAATATCATTAAATATTATTGATATAAATTTTATCATTTAATTTTTTCACCATAAGTTTAAAAATAATAAATATCAAAATTAGTTATAAACGTTTTATAAAAAATAACATTTTTACTCTCAAACATTATATAGGATCAGAAAAACTATATTATAAGATAAGATAGAATATATCATTATTCTATTAAGAATAGAAAGATTATTTATAAAAATAAATAGTATATCTTTATATTATATAACATGATTTAGTATGTCTATTTTATTATCGTATTTTTTATATTATATTATATTATATGACTTACGATATGACATGTGATCTATATATTGTCCTTAAACTTAAATGCGATGATTTATATAGCCGGCTCCACTCGGTAAAATTAAGGCTAGTTAGTTTGGTTTTTAGTTTGGCTTTTACTCTCAAACATTAATAAAATAAAAAGTTTATAAAGTTAAATCAGCCATATTATAATTTTATTTTATCTTTTATTTTTTATTTTTTTTTCAAAAGTTTGCAAACAATTCGAGATCAATTCAAGGTTGGATCCGAGTAGAGCTCAAGATTGAATTTTGAAACTTAAGAAAATTTTTATATTTTACTAGATTCAATTTTTTTTAATGATAAGTCGAGTCGAGTCCGACAGCTCATTTTTCCAGCTGCAGTAACTAGTAAAACTAATATCACTTTCAAAAATATAAATCTTTCATACAACCTCTCACAAATTTACATACAAATTTGATTTAGCTCATTGAGCTTTTGCTATATTTCATTCTTCCTCAACTAATTTTCTTTTTTTTACTTCATTATATTTGATGAACCTGTTAATTTATTGTGCCGCAATTATTGTACGGTATATGGTATTTTTTTGGTTTTTTAATAGGCTGCATATTATCTCTTATAGTTTGAGTCATGTCATGCCGCAATTAATTTACTCTAATAAATTTTTTTAGAGATGTCATTAAAAAAAAAAAAAAAGCGTAAGCTTTTGTCTCAATAACGTCCGAACTCATTACTTCTCTGTTTTAGAATGGAATCAACTCTCTTTTACTATTGGCTATTTAGTTCTTGGTTTAAAGCGGCGGAGCTCACAAATACTTGCCACGTGTCCCATGAAGTTTCTGACGTTGCAAAAAAGTTAATTCACCAATAACCTCGCACTTCCGCTATTTTAAAAGTCATCTGCTGCTCTCTTTTTTTTGAGGTTAAGTCATCTGCTACTCTTACATGCAAAGTAATAATAATTATAAAACATTTGACAGACCATTTAAGCTTTCTCACGTTGATTACTCGCTTCAAAAATTGATTATACATTACATGTTTTTGAGCTTTAACAAAGGTTAACAGTTAGCTCCTTGAACTACATATATTTTCTCATACCTATGTCTAGACTTGCGTGTGGTTTGCAGGCGCGAACCTACACCGTTAGGGAGATCAAGATCCCACCTAATTTTTGAAAAAAAATAAATTATAAAAGTTAAATATATAAATTGTGTTGTTAAAATTGGCACAAAAGGATGTTGTGGCGTGGTGGTAGATGTTTCAACAACCTTTCATGTGATCTCTCGATCGAATCTCATCGACATAAAAAAATGTTGTGGCATTAATTAATAAAATTAATTATTATTTGTGATTAATTTTTTATGAATCACGATTATATATAATTAAAAAAGTCTGCAGTGCGACTTATAATCTCCATAATTTTAACGTATTCGTTACACTATAACTTATGAAAAAGATCCAAGACTAAATATCATCAATTTAATTCGATAGCGATAAAAAACTCTCATTTATCTCACCAAATTAAATTATGCAACAATTACATCTGAAAAATCATGACTATTTTTTCGATCACACCTAACATCCGATCTTGAATCCGCCCCTGATGGTTTGACTTTATTTGCGATTGCACTTACCTAGAGTCATACCATCAACCACTAAAAAAAAAAAATGTTTGCACATCCCGGCCTAGAATCAAGTCCTCGATCTCCCGAACGGTATTTGTTAACATAGAGATTCTAATGTTAATTCATGATATGTGAAGAATAATAACAGTGGTGTGCTAGATGATACTCGATAATATTTGAAATTTTATTTTACAGGGTTTAACTCATAACTCGAAATTAAACATTATATCATTATAGCTGGAAAATAAATTAAATTCAATATGTAAATTTTCATTAATTATTTTTTTAAAAAAATTAAAGTATTAAAGATTATTAAATATATACCAAATAAAACAACTTTTTTTTTTTTTTTTTTTAAGGCAAATACAACAACTTTGCGGTCATTAAAAATCCCATTATAAAGAAGTAATGAACCCAAAGTGTTAAGGAAGTGAAGTTTAAAATGCAGGAGAATATGTGAGAGATAAGAAGGGGGTGCTTGGGTACTATCGTGTCCACACTGCAACCGTGCCAGCATAAATGACAGCCTTTGATTTGTTTTTGTTTTAGCTTTTAGATGCGTGATGTTCACGTGGGTGTGGGCCATAGATGACTTATATAAGTGCAATAGGATGGTGCCACGTGTTGTTGCTTAGTTTTGGACCGTGGCTTCATTTGGCTTGTTGTTCGTCATTTCGCTTTGTCAACAGCCGAAACTGCTTGCAGATATGGAAACAGCCAAAGTCCTTAAAAAAACCAAACGAACAACAGTAGTAAATTAAAATAAAATAACCGAGGCTTATCCTTTTCAAAAAAAATCTATCTATCTATATATTTATTGTTGTCTAAATACGACTTATATCTGTTGAGTTGGTTTATTTCGGTCCAAAACATTGTAGACAGTTTGATCAATATAAGGATTGAGAAAAGAAAAAAAGAAAAATAATGCTGTCAAAGTGAAATTTGGCAAGAAAAAGGTTGAGAATCAAGCAACTGTCTTTAAAAAAATTGCTGCAAAAATTTTCTTGGAGGTATATAAAATGAAGTTCAGGCAGATCGGCCGGAAACTGACAGCCGGAGATGGCAACAAGATTGATTCAAGGATTGCAGAGAAGAAAGAGGTCACTAATGCAGGATTGGACCAAACTGCACATGGTGAAAAAGATGAGGACCTCGCTGTACCTGTACAGAAAGACAAGGACTTTGCTGGATTTATTGAAAACTTGTCGACGGAGAAGACAGAAATCGATCTGCAGAACGATCGAAGGAAAGTCGGAGCTCAGGGAACCGATCAAACTGATCAGGAAGACCTCGACTACAACGCTTCTAAGAGGAATTCGACTACAAATCTCCAGAATTAAAAGGCCCAAATTGAATGTTACGGTTTCCGTTTATGGCAATGAACAGTGAATTAGAACTTTCTATTTTCAGTCGAACAAATAAAATAAGGGTTGATAATTCTCTTGCTGTAGTTGATCAAAACAATCGATTCAAAGCTCTAGATTCATTATAATAGATGTTGCGAATTGAATGGTTAAGTCAATTTCATCAATTACCTAGTAATGAATAAATTCTTAGTTCGAATAGCTGTGTACTGCAAGTTTCAGTCAGAATTTGGGGATTTTGTATGCTGCACGAAATTCTTGTTTGTTTCGATTCTGTGAAGATACATTGTGCATTTAGAAGTTGTAGAGGAGCTTTCTGCAAATTTTCAGCTTGAGAAGAGGAGTTTAAGCATTGCCATTAGACTGTTTCAGTTTCAATTCAACAAGTTCAATAGCTATTTTCAATTCCAGTTAAGTTTTTTGAAGAAGTTAAGTCACATAATCATTTGTAAGAATGTTATGAAGCTTTCTACAATGGTGAGTATCCTTGATCATGCCAGAGACAAGAGTCAACTCTGAAATCAATATTTAGAAGCCTTTGAAGTTTAATCTATAATTTTGATGAAGAAGAGATTCCTACAGCTACAATCGCAGTTTTTTACTAAAAGGGAAGAATGAAATCAGAGAAGAGTAGTGGCCAAGCAAAACTTTGTGAAAAGTGTAATGTGGCAGCAAATCATGCTGTGATCCCGAAAAAAGCAAAACTGATTTCCAGCATTTTAAAGTCAACAATTTTATTTCTTTCTTTTTGTAATTCCTAATATTATGACGTCTAGATTTTGTATGGATGAGTATAAAAGGTCCTTAGCTGCCACTTTACTCTTTATGACCTTTTGATGAAATCAAGAACAAAAATCGAAAGTTCATCCTCTATTTTTTTAGTTTTAAATTTTCCTCTTGTATTGGTACTTAGGAATAACTAAACAGCCTCGCCTTAGTTTTCGTAGGAATATTCAATCCAAAACCGTGTGAGGTAACCTCGTTTCATGTATTTCATCATCAAATTGTGTAACAGAAGCAATGATCATCAAAGTTCTGTCTGTTGACAGAGTCTTCTTTAGCTGTTAGTGTTAGAATTCGTTAGTTAGTCTTGGATAGTATCTATGTCATCCTTCTCGCTGCAAGGATCGATTTAGAATTGTCTGTCAGTGGTATCAGAGCGAGACCATTCTGAGGATTTTTCGGAGCACTTCTGAGCCGACGAGATGGCGAATCAACACTACAACGCCCAAAGTATGTGTAGTAGTCTAGTTAAGTTCATAGGGAAATATTTTGACATGTGAGTTGTTCTAGCTAGGGGCTATTTAGATGTTTTAGGCTATAGAACAGTAGTAGAAAATGGTGTAGCAGAGATCCCAACCGATAGAACTATCTTAGACTTAAGTGAAGAATAAAGAAAAGTGAGAAATGATGAGTTAGAGAAGGATAGGAAAGTCCAGATTATGTAAAGGAGTGTTGTATATTTAAGTGTTCTCAGGAAAATAGCTAGCTGTGAAAGTTCAAAAGAGATATGGGGAACACTTAGAGTTGAGTATGAGGGTTCTGAACTATTTAGGAAGTATAAAGGCAGAAAGTTGGAGAACCAGTTTGCTGACTTTATGATAAAAGATGAAGAAAAAGTAGGAGAGGCCAGAGGAAGGTTCATGAACTTGGTCCATTAAATGAAGCACTACAAAGTTAGAGCCAGTAAAGATAAAATATTGAAGAGGTTGATGGATAGAATTTCTAGGAGGTTTGAGAGTGTAGTCTCACTGTTAGACAGAAATTACAGTAAGGATCCTGATTTAGTAAGCTTAGAAGACTTTTTTAGTACTTTAGAAGTCCATGAGAACAAATATGGTGCTAAGGAGGAGAAAAAATAAGCGGTGTTTAGAAGTGAAAGGTTTAGAGTAGCAAAGAATCCACCAATTGCTAAGCATTATAGTCCTGGGAGTTCAACTGCAGATCAAACATAGGGACTAGTTCAGGGTCAAACACAGCCTCAACAAAGCCAAACTGGTTATCCTATGGCTCAAACCTTCCAACCTTAGCCTATCCAAGCATACCAGTCTTACCAAGAGTCAACCTCAGTTAGTGCCAGGTTATTAGAATCAACAACAATCATTTCTGCCTCAATAAATGCAGTTTCAACAATTTCAACATCAGCAGGCTTACCAGCCAAGATACCAAGGTTATTAGAATCACTCAGTTCAACAGCAGAACTTCAATACCTAGAGACTAAATGTTGGCAGAGGCTTAGGAAGAGGTCAGAATGGTCCTAGACAATCAATTTGGGGATAGTTTCCAAAATGCAAACACTTTAAAGGTACTAATCATTCTAAAAACTCTTGTTTCTGGCATAGCTTAGCAGTTTGCAATTATTGTGGGAAAAAGGGGCATACAGAACAGGTCTGCCATGACAAGTGGGCAAATAAACAACATGATCCTAATAGTAGATTCTATAGAAGAAATCCACCAATCCACCCCATGCAAATACAAAACTAATAGTTTCAAAATCCTACTACCAATCCAAATTTTATCCCATTAGGCCAACCTCCAGTTCAAAATAACCCAAACCAGTTCCCTGTAAACTATGCTGCAAATGTAAATTAACCTGAAATGACTCATTGGCAACCTGCACCACCACATACTGCATTTCCAAACCCACAAACCATCCTGCCACCCTCAAATTACCCACAGACAAACTACATTCAACAAAATGGCCCCCAACCAAACACTAAAACACCTCAAACATCAACAGGACCTCCAAAAACCTCAAACACAGTTCAAAGAAGCGGTGGAGAGAATTCTGAACATGAAGAGAGTGTCTTTGTAGTAGAATTTTGTTCTGCTCTAAAGAAGAATGAGAAAGAAAGCAACCGGATTATTGACAGTGGATGTTCATACCACATGTCTAGAAAGGAAGATGCATTTGTGGAAAGAACAAGTGAAGTGAATGTAGATGTGAAGTTTGGAAATGGAGCACTGACTCATGTTGCAGGGAAAGGGATAGTTGAATTAGAAATAAAGTATGGGAAATCTGTTCTGGAGGATATGTATTTCATTCCAGAATTAGATCGAAACCTGATAAGTGTAGGTCAATTGCTGGAAAAGAAGTATGTAGTGTACTTTGAAGAAGAAGAAGAATGCTTGATTTTTAATGCTAAAAGAGAATTAGTACATAGTGTTCCTCAAGTTAACAGAATGTTCAAGATTCAAATGTTGGAAGTAGAAGGATCTTCCTTTGCTGAAACTCTAACAGAGTTGACACATGTGTGGCACAGGAGGTTAGGACATGCTAATCTGGACAACATTGTCTCTATGCAGAAGAATGAAGTAGTTAGAGGAATTCCAAAGCTGTGTATTAGATTTAAGTAGAAGATATATGAACCCTATGAGAAAGCCAAGAGTCATGTTGCAAGCTTTCCATTGAGTTCTTGGAGGGCAACTGAGAAATTGCAATTAGTCCATACAGATATATG
>NW_027266632.1:0-174213 GCF_046630445.1 Rutidosis leptorrhynchoides
CCTCTGTACTCTTTCTCGCATTAATTATTCTTTTCGAGAAGAAGAAAATAAAATAATGAACAAAGTGAGGGATGAATATGATGTAGCTACCTAGAAATATATAATTAAGGAGTTTGATTGATCTTGTAAAAATTCATAAATGTTCAGCTAATATTCATTGTTAAAATACACATGTGATCATAACTCCTGAGTGAAAAACTGACCGGTAGTGAAAAACTGATCAGCTAATATTACTTATGATTTACCTTGGATGTAGGTATATGACTTAGAGAAAGCATTAATATTAATTATACTTTACTTAAGGTAACTAACCGGTAGTTATAATATTGTTTTAAAGAGCTCTTTAAATTTTAATGCGGGTCTAGTAAACCTAACAAAGAAAGTATAGGGAATAATGGGCCACAATGTGGTTAGCTAAAATGATGAATGTTACTTAATGATGATTAGGGTACCATTAAATTAATTAATTTAATTTCTCCAACAAACTTACGATACCCTCCCACCATCCCCACTACTATAGCATTGCATGCAACTTATACGATTATTATTGTTATATTTTTTTATTGCTTTAGACTAGAAGTGTTGTCCTTCTCCAATCCAAATAATTTAAAAGCTGCATCGATAGAGAATCGATCTCTATGATAAAATTATCCTACTTGGTTAACTTATAAGATTAACAACAAATTGCTGGCAAGACTTAAATGAAATAATTCCATTTTGTTTAGCTAGCTAGTATTTACATTGTTATCATAACTTGTACGATGTATACTACATTTCGATCCATATGCTGGTCATCTCCACCTCCTGCATTTCAATAGTTACTTAATTTCCACGTGACAGTCCATCTGGATGGTATTCCACGTGGCAAATTAATTTTTGGCGTTTTGTTTTTGACTTGTAGCCAATGGTGGTTCATGAAGCATGGAATCTGCCAAAAGTAAGAACGAAGAAAGTAGTAAACTCTACCTTCTTTTTGAAAAGAACTAGTCCAACTCAATTCTTTTGGATAGAAGAAAAAATAAGAAATACTACTAGTTAATTAAGGTACATATATATATAATCAAGAGAGGTTATATTGTTGTGACACTTATGATTATTGGCATGTTTAATGTATGGTTATTATGTTGAAAGAGACACAAAGATCCCTCTTTCCTAAGCAAGTATGTGGATTTGTCATATTCGAGCTAGCTTATTATGTCTCGTGCTTACATTCACTTGACTCGAGTCATTGACGGTTAGACCAAGAAATTGTGCACTTATTCATTCAGATTATTGACGATATCTGAATATCGAGCATTCGATAGATCTTAATTTCGAACCATATACAAATTATTCATAAAATAAAGTGATTCTAATTATTGTCCACAATGACTTTATTTGGTATTTTTAGTATGTTTTACTATATTCCAAATATCTTTTAATTTTTTGGAAATAATCTTTTTTAATGAAGATATATGGGGCAAAACGTACGAAGCAAATTTCCTATTATAATATATTTCAATCAAGATCGTTGTTTAATGGTTAAGATATTGCGTCTTTCCGATTTCATTGGAGACGTCAAAATAAAATAAAATAAGACATTATAATATAATATAAATCATCATTGAATTGATAAACTGATTTTATTTTATTTTTGGTTACTAAAAGATTTTATTTTATTTAATACTAAACGGTACATAATTAAAGATATATATATATTTTAGTATCAAGTACATAATTCGTTACGATAACAAATTCAGTGTTTTCACTATTACAACTCGTAAACAAAGCAAGGAGTGTTATATTTTATTGGTTTGACAAATACAGAACAGCTAGATATCTGCTTGAAGTCGCGTTACTTAATTTTAGGCTAGCTTTTAATAAACGAGAATGATGCAATTGCCAATTGTCACTCGTTGTGACATTATTTAATTTGGGTTTGTCATAATTAATTATATCTAAAGGTTTTTAAATAAAACCATTAGGGTTGGTGCGGTGATTCAGCGTCTCGTCTCTTAACCAGTAGGTTGAGAGTTCGATCCCCATCCTCTACGAATGAAAAAAATTATGTGGTTAATTTCTTACCGTTTCACGCGTTGATAGTCAAAACGAGATATTAATCTCACTGCGGTCGGCGGTGAGAATATCCGAGGAGATTTAAAAAAAATCTAAAATAAGAGTTAGTTGTCTTTTGTTATAAAAAATGAAAATAAAAAAAGAATTGCTTTATACAGTATATAGGTGAAGGACGGATAAAAAAATTATTTACAATGATTTTCAAATGTTTTTTATTTGTTGACCAGAAGACATGGGAGTTGGTTAGCCAAACTTATGACACATCTTAGCTTTATTTAAAAAATAAAATAAAATAATATATATCATGTCATTTTCAAACAAATACTAGACATAAAAAAAAAAAAAAAAAAGCTAGCTTTTTTCATGTTCATTACTTGACATTTTTCTTGATTAATGGCACCTCATTTTTTTTTTTTTTTTGAGGAAATTGAAAGGGATGATATTCACAATAAAATAATAAAAGACAATATTTAATTTCGATAAAAAATAAACTTAACAAATAACAAAATACATTTCCTTTTTAAAAATTACTAATGTACTGTAGTTTTTAAAAGAGACCCGAAAATGCTCAAGAAAATATGTACTAGTACGAGGAAATTTGCCACTACTTATAATGGCATTTTGTAAATAAATTCTGAAGTGAGGTTAATGTCCAAGAACACAACCCTCCCACCCCGCCAAAAACAGGGAAAGTCAGCTCGCTCGCTTTCAATGGCGGTAAAGTCGAACTAAGAATTAATCACGTCATTAACTAACATTAATTAGATAGGCCACAACTAAAAAATACATTCAGGAGTGGATGAACCAAAATATTTTATTTTTGCTACATTTATTTGAAAATAGTTTTGAATGGGGTACATGAATGGAGGGCAAGCAGCCAACATTCTCAAATTTGTTACAATTTTGAACAGGTAATATGCATTCAATTGTTTTATTTTTTTTCCAATGTGATTCAAACATTCATTCTCTTCAAAAGAAAAATAATGTCTTAACCGTTAGATTATGCATTCAATCAAAAGAAAAACAATGTCTTAACCGTTAGATTATGCATTCAATTGAAGATGGAGTTTTTGAAAAGCTTTTATCCTTTCATAGAATTTATATATTTTTTTAATTAAATAACAAACATTAAGAAATAAATTAATAATATGGTTCCGGCTTCATGAATGTGAAAGAAAGCACAACTTTAAATTGGCCCCACTCACTCAGTCAATTACCCGCTAACTCAACCAGTCAGGTGAGGCCCACCAAGTATAAAGTAGGACCCAATCAGTAAAGCATTGACTACCAGCGGTCCTCTTCCCTTCCCTTGGGTAGTTTGCTTTGGTCATTTGGATAAATAATAATATAAAAAGCAGTCCCTGGCATTTTGATTCTTACAAGTTATAGTACCATGTTTCATAAAATTATAATTTCTCTATAATATATTAATGAAGCTGAATAATTTTTTTTTGTTAGAATGAATGAAGGTTAATATAACAACCCTCTTCAAGACGAAGGTTAATTCTGTATAAGAAATTCTATTTATGATGAGCAGTAAATATTAGATTATGCGTTCCTTAGGTAGATGTTATTGAAGCTCTCTGAAATATGAGGGGTAAATCCTTGGATAAAAAAACTGTAGGGAGTTTTTTTTTTTTTTAATTTTTATGGAGGTTGAAACGTTGTATTTTAAACATGAGATGGGACAAAGCAGTTTTTTGCAGGACTCCAAACAATGTTATGATGTTGTTTACTCTTTCCTAATCCTTCATCAATACTCTAATTATGTTTTGTATTCGTTTTATGATCTCTCTGGTAAAATAAATAAAAATTACAGAACCCCAAATAATAAAGAAATCATTCAATTTGTTAGGAAATGAGAGACACAAGTCAGTAGAAAGCAATGCAAAGCATTTTCCTTTATTAGTTTTTTCCTCTTTTACCCCTTTGAAAAAGCACCCATCTCTCCCTTTCTCTATAGAGAAAGACTCTTCATAATAGCTCATTCCAAATTCTCTCTTTTTTTCTCTGAAGCAGAGGAATCTATTTTGCTCAACATGAACCATCTTTACTGTTAAGTTACCATTCCAGATTAATTTCCTCTGCTTTTGCTTAATCTTCTTCCCAACTTCTGTAAGTGCTTTTCCTCTCTTGTTTGACTACTGTTTTTTTTTTCAACTTAAATACTTGTTGGGATGTTGTATTCATATTGCCTTGAATCAGAAATAAGATAAAAATGTTTTTTTTTTTTTTTTTTTTTTGAGAAAAGTACCAATGTTGGTTGGGAAATTTGGATTGGTGCTTGTAAATGTAATGTAGTTGAAAAAGGTTGTTTTTTTAGAGAGATGTTTCAAATATAGTAATTTTGGCAAAAAGGTTAATTTTTCTTTAAGTTTATATTTTTTGTTAATTTACCTTTGCTCTTGTTTGAGTGTTATTCCTCAGTATTAGGAAAGTCTTCTACTTGTTGTTCATCTCACTCTCCCTGGCAATGATAATGACCATCAAGCTTTAAATCAATCTTTTTCAATATTATTTTGTTAAAAAAATTTCATCTTTTTAAAAATTATGGCCTCATTTAGAATAATTATGCTAGGAGGAGTGATGCAAGTTCTTTGATTTGATAAAATATATAGGTTGCTCTTAACAAATAATTCTCATTAAGTGGATTAAGCTTGGTTCTTTCTGGTAAATGTATTTTAAAATGTTTGCGTTTGTTTCTGTGAAGCAGAGAAAATTCTGAGTGAAAAGAAAAAAAATGAGGAAGATAAGTCCGGAGACTGAAGATATGGTATTCATGGAATCTGATTTGGCAGTTTCAGCTGATGTGAGCTTCTCTTCTAATCAGTTTCCCAAGTACAAATTAGGCCCTGATAATCAGATTGTAGAAGAGCCTAGAGATGATAACACAGGGCCAACATTAAAGGAAGTCGTAGACCGGGAAACTACCGAGCTTTCCCATCAGCACAAACGCCTCTCAGTTCGTGATCTTGCTTGTAAATTTGATAAGAACTTGACGGCTGCTGCTAAATTGGCTAATGAGGTTATTAACAATACTCGGTGATTTTTTAATCATTTCCAATGATTTGCATTTAGATTAGATTACCAATCAAATTCCATATTTTTTTGTGAATTTAGGCCAAGATTAAGGAATCACCTTCATTGGAAGGACATGTTCTTTTGAAGAAGCTTAGAGATGCATTGGAATCTTTAAGGGGTCGCATGGCAGGAAGGAACAGAGAAGATGTTGAGAAAGCTATCTCTATGGTAAGCCTTACTATTTTTTTCTCATTTAGAATCTTGTCCTTAATTTCATTCCACATATATGCTTGCTTTTGAATTGGATAACAAATTGAGGTATATGTAGTAGCATTTTACTTTTAGCTATTGCTGACTATGATATTCTGATCCAGGTGGAGGCTCTTGCAGTTAAGTTGACTCAAAAAGAAGGAGAATTGATTCAAGGGAAATTCGAAGTGAAAAAGCTCGCTAATTTTCTCAAGCAGGTTAGGCTCAATTCCATGGATTATTCCATCTTAAATAGATCTTCGGTAAATTCGCACGTGGAGGTTATTTCGTGGTTTTTGCTTGATATAGTATATTTTTCTACAAATAGTGTCAGTTACATAGTATTTTTTATCTTTGCTAATTATCTACTGTTATGTAGTTGAACTAAGCTACTTTTTCAATTGCAGGCCTCTGAAGATGCTAAAAAGTTGGTGAACCAGGAAAAATCATTTGCTTGTGCTGAAATTGAAAGTGCTCGGGTAGTGGTTCAGAGATTTGGAGAGGCCCTTGAAGAACGAGAGAGGAATTCCGATAGTTCTCAAACAAAGGTTTTCTATCAGTCTAAACAGTTTGTTTGTCCTGTGTATGGAAATATTATAGTTGACAAACAATATAGCACTACATATTATAGATAAATTTTTATTCCCCTAAAAGAGAAGATACAAATTTATAAGTATTTCATAGTCATACAAGTTGTATAAGACACTTCTTTTTTGCAGGATGTCTTGGGATTCGTAGAAGAGGTGCAAGCGGCTCGAAGAATTAAGCAGTTGCATCAACCTAGCAAGGTGCAAAATATCGTTCACCCTTAAGCAATAACTTGGACATTGGTGTTTCTAATTCTCTTAGATGCTTTGTAATTAGTTAATGAGATTTTCTGACAAATTATGTTAAAATTGTAGGTCATGGACATGGAACATGAGCTTCGTGCCTTAAGAACACAAATTCGAGAGAAATCTATATTTTCTTTTAAGCTGCAGAAAGAGGTTAGATGTTTCACTATTAGCGCTATATGGCATTCATCTTACTTTATTTTCTTGCAGCAAAATGATTTTTGTTTTGGTTATTGTATGTTTATTTCCAGCTTGCAATGAGCAAGAGAGCTGAGGAGAACAAATCTAGTATTTATCTTATAACTGGTTCAGAAACACTGGGATGCTGCCTAAGATTACAGCCTTGCTCGGATCAAGTTCCTCAACTTTCCAAATGTTCTGTTCAGTGGTATCGTGTATCATCTGATGACTGCCACAAAGAAGCAATTTCAGGTAAAATTAGCTTTAGCACAATTCATACCAAACTATAGATCAGATACAGGAATATCATTTCAGGATGAGAAAATTTAACCTATCAAATTTTCAACTTTAACAGGTGCCAACAAAGCAATGTATGCTCCGGAACCCTATGACATTGGACGAGTTTTACAAGCTGAAGTTTTCTCAAATGGCCAAAAATTCACAGTTTCGACAGCTGGCCTCATTGAGCCAGGTAGGTTTTGTTTCATAAGGATTTCTAACTCTAATAATTCTACTTTTTTGTCCATTTCACTTTTCCAATATGCTCTTCTAATCCTAATATGTACTTATTGTTTTCCTTAAAACAGCTTCAGGATTAGGAAGCTACGTCGATACGCTTTTACGGAAATCTAATAGTGAATTCAGTGTATGTTTACGTCACTCTAAAAATTTTGCTCTAAACTAATGTGAATTACTATCACGTTCTATTGTTAAACTCTCCGCCTTTGAAATTTTCAGGTTGTTATTTCTCAGATGAACGGACAAAGCCATCCGTCACATTCTGTTCACTCATTTAATGTCGGGAAAATGAGGATAAAGCTGTGTAGAGGATGGATCACCAAGGCAAGAGAGATTTACTCCACTCCAATGCAGGTAAGTGCTCCTACCAACATTGACGGAGTTATCCTCATAGAATTTAGAAACTTTCGAATCCGTCCTTTTATTTATGATTTCTTCACACCTTCAGCTATGCGGTTTTAGAGGAGAAAGTAACGCTGCAGCGAAGCAATTGTTCTGGCAACCAAGGAAGGGACTTTCATATGTCTTAACATTTGAATCAGAGAGAGAAAGAAATGGCGCCGTTATGGTTGCCAGAAAACATGCTCTTGGTTGCAATGTAAGTGTCATCTCGCATTTTTCTCTAACCCTAAGGTTTCTTCACCGTCAATTTTTTAAAATTGGCAGAGTTTAGTCTAATAGGAGGTTTTCATTACAGGTGATGCTTGGTGGACCGGATGATCAAGTATATTAGTCATATCTAACCGAGAATAAGTGGTATTTTTCTTGCTCCAAAAGTGTGTATAATCATAGTGTGTATTTTTGTGCTTGTGATTCAATTATTTTTAACTAATTTTCTGCATCGTTTTAGGCATTGCTTTTTTATTTTTTTGCCTAATCAGGTGTTTGTAACAAGATTTTTGACTGATTTGCTAAACTAGTGTAATGTGAATTCACTATTTTGTTGGGTGTTTGACATTCTCTGTGTTCATTAAGAAATTTGTGCTACCCTTTTACTACAATCCTGCAAGGTGCAGCTGGGTTTCTTGTGGCTTAAGCAAGCCCCAACATCTTTAATTTAGTCCACTTTCGATGAAACTTTAATTTGACAATTCAATCCTCAACTGTTCTAAGCATTCTTTAAGTTCTTCCTATTGTGGACTAATTTCGAGTATTTATTAACTTAAAAGATCAATTTGAAAATTTTTACTAAATTTTGGGACTAAATTCTATTACTCATTCCGTATCAAAATAAATATATTTTATATTTTTAGATTCATTCATATAAATATGTATCTAGTCAACAATTTCTATAAGATACGTGTTCATTTAAATGAATCTGAAAATTCAAAATATCATTTATTTTGATACGAAAGTACCATATATGGAATGAATCTTGAATATAAATATCCTTGTCCATGTATCTTTTTGGCCATGGGTTAACCTAATATTCTTTAACGGCTTTTGTTTCTTCTCTTTTGAAACAATTTCTTTGTACAAAATTTTCAATTTCTTATAATCATTCTGAGATTAGATTTAGAGCGCAGTGTACGATGTTTGTTTGTTTTTAATATAACGTTTTATGGCCAGATGTTGCCTAAAAACACTATTGTTTTTTAAGCTACATCCGGACATAAAGCATTATATCAAATTCATTCGTTTGGCTAACGAAGATGAGTGTTGGAATAATTTGGAGATCTGTCAGGTACTATGCTTCCCTACTACAATACTAACTAAAGTTTGTTTATGGTGCCATATTCAATATGGTAATTTCACCAACTTTTTATGACCTTTAGAATACAGCCTCGATCGGTAATTATTACTAGTCGTAATTTGAGAAGATCTGGTAAAACTCATTTTGAAACTGTAATTCCCTGTTGGCCATATACTAAGACCAATTCCAATATTTGAATCTAAAATTATTAGATACTACACATTAAATGATAATTTCAATGAAAATAGTTGACGACATACATACACACACAGGTTAATTTACAAGTATTTCGAGATGTAACTTGCTTGAGTCTGGTAACATACAGATATGCTTGGCTGTTATAATTAAAAAGAGTAGTCAGCAGCCGAGTCAAATTGTGTCAGCGTCTAGTAACCCAGATTACGTAATTTTACCATCTTAACACACTCAATTGAGCTGCAACGTACAATCATAAATAGCTTGCTTTCTTTCTTGTCAATTTGGGATGCAAAAAAGAAGGTTGTCTGGTTGAGAATGGCAAATTAGGCTGCAACTGGCCTGAGAAGCATCAGCTTGTGATCCTTCCACCGACGAGAGCGGGCAGTTTTCGCTGCTCTGTGAAGCCAGCCTAACGCGGTGCCAACCGCTCTAAAGGATTAAGAGCTCCATGCCTTCATTTGGAGCCCATAACCCAACTCCTATCTTGGAATGGGCCGATCCAACATAGGCATAGTCTAATAGGAGGTTTTCATTTACAGGTGATGTTTGGTGGACCGGATGATCGAGTAAATTAATCAAATCTAACCGAGACTTGGTTTTAATTTCTTGCTCCAAAAGTGTGTATAATCATATAGTGTGTGTAATTTATGTGCTTATAATTCAAATCCTTTTACTAATTTGTGCTGCATCGTTTTAGGCATTGCTTCTTTATTTTATTTTTTGCCTCATCAGGTGTTTGTTATTAACAAGAGCTTTGATTGATTGTGCTAAACAAGAGTAATGTGAATTCACTACTTTGTTGGGTGTTTGACATTATTTGTGTGGTCATTAAGAAACGTAGTGCAACCCTTTTAATTACTACCGTAGTTTGCAATTTGCAGCTGGATTTCTTGTGGCTTAAGTAAGCCTCATCATCAGCCCCACTTTTTAGGGTTAATTAGTTTCTCGTACGTCACTCTTTTTGTATATTTTGCTTGCGCCCCAAGCATCTTCAATATAAATATGTTTGTCCATGTATCTTTCTGGCCAAAGGGTTAACCTAATATAGTTATACTTCTTTCGACGGCTGTAGTTCATCTTCCTCAAGAAAGTTTCTTCTCTTTTGAAATAATTTCTTTTGTGTGTTGGTCCACAATCCATCCATCGAGAGAGATTAGATTTAGAGCGTTGTAAAGCGTTTGTTTGTTTTTAATATAATGTTTATTTTCAGGAGAATTCCTCAAAACAATCTTTACGAAGATGAGTGTTTAAGGCTTCTCTTGAAATTAAACTTTATGTTAAGCAATAGAAATTAATTCGTTTGGCTAACGAAGATGATCTGGAAGTTTGGAGATCTGGAAGGTGTGCATGATGTTGGAGTTCAAATCATCATATTGAAATACAGGATTAATCATAATAAAAAATAAATTAAGGAGAAATTTAAAAGAAATTCGTTGTTTCGATTTATACATTGAATTGACATACATGCACAGGTTAATTTACAATAATTGATATCTTTGCTTTTGAATTTCAAACCGATGATTTAACAGAAGTATTTGATACATATATGGTTGTGAAGATCTGCGATCCGAAATTTCGATTTCGTTATCTTTACATTGCGAACGATCCCGATTCTAGGATCTATAAGGTATGTGGATCTTGGATTCTTGATCCATAAGATATGTATATGATCTTAGGGATCGTTTGAATCGTGTTACTAATTCAGTGGGACTCGGTATGATATTGGGACTAGGACTCGGCATGAGACACGTCCGTCCAACCGAACGTTTGGATCGTAGTACTAAATTCGTCGGACTGTCGAGTGTACCGAGCATAGGACTATAGTAAAAATTACGAAATTAATTACCCTTTGTCTTCAAAATTATTTGATTGCATGATGAGCAATTTTAGTAGTGTAATTTTTTATTCTACAGTAAGATATTACTACATTTTAGATCGGAATAATAATTGAAAAAGCTATAAAAAATAGAAGAATTTTATTACATTCTACAGTAAAAAAATGTGTAAAGAAAAAATTGAACAAAATTTCTAAAAGGAAATATTGCTTGCAAAGAAATAGAATTTCAAATTACACCTTACTTTTCCATCACTCTTCCAAGTGAACAACTTCTGCATCATTCCTCTTCTAATTAGAATGATATGCAAATTAAATCCATATATTTTAAAAAAAAATATTGTTCAAATATAAGTAAATCCATACAACACAAAGTATGTTCAATAATTATTTAAAGAAATATTGTTCAAATATAAGTAAATATTTTAATGACCATTCCTATTTGCCAACTAGTCATCATATATCTTTTGGACAAGATTGTCCTTCCATGCAGTCCACTCAGTGGTGGAATCAATGTTCACGATATTCTCCGTCGCATCATCAACGTGAATTTCAAACATAGATTGGCTAGAAGACAAGTCCTCTCAAACATAAGTTGGTTATTTGAGCTAATCAAGACTCAATCAACTTTATTTAAACAAAAAATTGAGCTAATCAATCTCGTTGCTAGCACTCATTAGGCAACACAGGAAGCTGCAATATATTGAAAATGATACTCCAAAGCTTCTTTTAATGTAAAAATGAGAACGATGAAAAACTTCTTATTCCTCATTCTACACTTGTGAAAGAAATAATTATAAGATTTTTAGTCAGTAATCACACTGTAAGAGTTCTAATCAAGTGTTTGCAAATCAAACAAATTGACAATAATATCTCCTTCCAGTATTAATTCTCAAGATGTTACAATCATAACCCATTTGCAAATCATGAAATAATAATCTAGTACATGATCGATTATCCACATCCAAACTAAAAGACTTTTTATAACAACTAAGCTAAAAAATGTCATAAAACCTTGATCACACCCCAAGTGATGAAAATGACATATGTCAGTAGCTCCAAGATTCCAAATTTGTCCCACTTTCTTCCTCGATGTTCATCTATTAATTTTCTTTCATTATCTTTACAATACAAATAATCCCACTAATCTTATGGATGCTACGTACATACGTTCAAATGATCTTTTTTTTATCTAATTAAATATTGATGTTTAATTAATTTTAATGTTAGTCATGATGGTGATAATTTTGACAACAATAATTTAGATCTTAACTAATAATTGTTTTGTTTTTCTATAATTTTATTTGATTATCAAGAAAAAAAATCGAGTTTTTATCATATTTTATATAATGTATTATATATGTGGTAGCATTAAAGTTGAAAATTATTTATAATATTATTATGTTTGCATAACATCTAAATTTTTATATGAACTTATAAGATGAAAACTTTCGATCTTTTAATCCTAAAATCAAAATACGATCCGATATAAGAATTTCGATCTTAAAAATTTTGCATACTATTATCTTATATCTATGAATTTGGAATCAAACCGAAAAGAAACTGAACCAACAAAATACTTAAAGGACCAATGTTGGAAGGAATGACCGAATTTGAGTATTGGTAGATTTTGAGATGTAACTTGGTTGATTCTGATAATATAACAGATATGCTTGGCTGTTATAATAAGAGTTGTCACTAGTAGGTAACAAATCTCATCTTACAAATAATAGGATTATAGGCACTCTAATTGCAAATCAACCTAATTAAATTTCGATCTTATTTTTAAGTTAGAGATTAAAATAAATATTAGACTTTAGATTAAATTATAATTCAAATAGTAATATAATAGCACAAACTAAATATAACATATACTACATATATATTAGTAGAGCAAGGCCCACGACGGACTTCTAATGCTAAAAGTCCAATTTATTATCGATGGTCTAATTTTTGATAAAAATCAGTCGCGAGTGTGTGCAATATGTTGTGATTGGATTTGTCGAATATTATTACGGGTTTACGAAAAATATGATAGGTGCTCGAGCAATTTTGAATAAGAAATATAAATGTACACAATATGTTGTGATTGGATTTGTCTAATTTTTTCTACAAATGTAGCTCTATATATACATGATATTCGTGACAAATGTCCGCGAGATGAACATCGTGTTGTCTTCGGATTTTTCAAATTTTGAACCGTTTGCTGTAGATCTAAGCGTAAAATAAACTTTGAGGATTGTTCGGCACTTAAGGAGAAAGTTGCGGGAATGGTAATGCCGTCGTCGGTGGTCGTCAGATTCCTTTTTTTTTAATGGTCGGACTTGTTTCGACGAGATGAACGTCATGTCGTCGTCGGATTTTTGAAATTTGAAACCGTTTGGCGTGAGTCTAAGCTTAAAGGTGTGGCCTAATTAGAAGACAAACTTTGAGGACCGTTCGGAACTTGAGGAGAAAGTTGTGGGAATGGTAGTGTCGTTGTCGGTGGTCCCGAGATTCCGGGTTTTATTATATGGCCGGTGTCGTCTCGATGAGATGAACGTCTAATCGTTGTCGGATTTTTCAAATTTCAAATCGTTTGGCGTAGATCTAAGTTTAAAGTTGTCGCCTAATTAGAAGACAAACTTTGAGGGCCGTTCGAAATTTTAGGAGAAAGTTGTGGGAAAATCTGATTTTTATTAAAATAAAAATCCGCTCAGTTTTCAAAAATTCATAAAATATTCATACGAAGTCGGAAAACTATGAAACGACTCTCATTTGATTGTAAAAATGTGTGTCACGTGATAAAAATTTATTTTGGAGGAGAGAGGCAGTGATTGCCACGTGACAATCTCTGATTCGTTCGGGCTGAAATGCAAGGTTGTGGATCAGAAAGGGTAAAAAAGTAATTACATACTAATTTTACGTTTTTGCCCCCAAACCCATTCTCTCAAACACGCAAGAGCGAGGGTTAAAAGGTAATTTCGTATATTTTTTGGTTTTTTGGCCGAAAATGGACAGTTCGATTCGTTTTTGAGCCAAATTCGACCGAATCCAACGGACGAAATCGATGAACAGTGATTTGAGTGTGTTTGGGCCACACTAAATTTTTTTTGGCCATGCTCTCCTATATATCTTTTAACTAAATTTTTATCTATGACAACTTAAATATATATTATTGTTACGAATTTTTCTAATGCATAATCGAATATTTTTTATGAATCATAAATCCGTTCAATGACTTAGTTATTACAATAACACTATTTTTCACATGTCATTGAACAAAACCAATTTCCAACTTAGATTTCTGATGCATAAAAAAAAACTTAAATTTCTGTAATTAAGCTCCTCGATTTTATTAGGAAATTGCTACACAGGCCCATTGAAGTTTTATTAGGCCAAGGCCAAAAATGAAATTGAGCCAAGCCGACCGACCAAGATTAAGTGTAAATAAAAAGAAGGTTGTCTGATTGAGAATGGCCGATTGGGCTGTAAACTGGCCTGAGAAGCATCGGCTTGTGGTCCTTCCACCGACGAGAGCGGGCAGTTTTCGCTGCTCTGTGAGGCCAGCCTAACGCGGAGCCCACCACTCTAAGGATTAAGAGCTCCATGCCTTCGCTTGAAGCCCATAACCCAACTCCCATCTTGGAATGGGCAAGCCAATATATGACCGCTCAAACCAAACCGAATGGGCCGATCCAACCATCCTATTTGTATCTGTATACATATAAACAGCATCTTCTTCTTAAAAATGGCCAATTGGGGACTCTATCGGTTTCAAAATTTCCTCCTACACAAACAAATGCTTCCTTTTTCTATACAACGAACAACAGAGATGCTGTTTTGTGAAAATCTATAAAGGAAGATTTGCAGCAGAGGATGTTATTAGCTTACCTGATATATCATATCAGGTTCGATTTTTAATTTGATATCAATGAGATATGGTGGCTGCAAGTTTCTGTTCATGTTTAGTTTTCACATCAAAAACCATGTAATTACAAAGACACTGAAACATACAAAGGTGGTTCTGCAAAGCTAATTCAAAAAGATCAAGAAACCATTCCTGTTTGTTATTTGAAGCTTATCTCAAAACCAACAGACCTATCAGAAAAAAAAAGAAAACCTACAATAAGAAGTTAGTCCGGAGGCTTACTTGTTCTAACTAGCAGCGTCTGTTCAGTTGAATAAGGAAACCTGTAACATATATAGAGGATGGAAAATATTGATTAAAAAGAAAGGTAACGGACCGATTTCAAATCACCAAAAATTCATCCGGTTCGATCGGCTTAACTAAATTGACCTACTGATTGTGTCTTGCTATAACGGCTTCGTGCGAGGTGTGGCTTACGGCGCAAGCCTCATCTTTTGACTTTCATCACGTCAGTCAGTACTGCCTTTTATTTCTTGCACTTCAATCAACTAATTTTATTTTAACCACTAACGATACGTCTTTTATTTAGTTGACTACAACAACGTTTTAATTGGTCCATCGAATCCTCAACTTCTTGAATTTTTTTCTTTAAGATAAACAAAGTTTTGCCTACTCCCCCCTTATGTAGCCGTTCTAAATAGCCTTCTCGGGCTTGGTATGACAAGCGCTATCGGCTTTTCTTGATCAAAATGGCTATAAGAGATGGGAAGTAGACAGAACTTTGTTTATTGTGCTCCGCATTGCGTATCAAAACTGACCGAAAAGAATAAGAGTAAAAACATTTATGTCGAATGCTTTTATTTCATGTAGAGAAGAGATTTCTTCAATCGACTCTAACCAGGAATCAACTTCATTAAAAAAAATATTCGCCGAATATACTTTTTCTTCTTAGTTTATGATTTTTCTAATTAATATCTAAATCAGCTTTTTAGTCAAAGGTTGCATCCATTAATTTATTATATTTTATAATGGAATGGTGAATTTTGAGAGAAAAGTATAAAAATTATATTCTCTCAATCCCATTTTATTTTCCAAAAATATCATTTCACACGAATCAAAATTGTAGATAAATATATATTTTTTGATTAATTTATCCATAATCATTAATCTTGTAATTTTTAAATCTTAAGTCACCATATATATAAAATAAATAATAGAATGGTAAAATTTCACATTAATGCGATTAAAATGGAATGGAAGGAATGTATCGTAAAATTTAAATACAGATACTAAAAATAAAGACCAAATTAAATGCGACTAAAATCCTGCTTATAGTTTAAGATTTATTTTCTATCACAAGATTTATATATAATTATAAAGAATCATTCACAAGGACGTCGTGGCACATAGATTTGAATATAAAATTGACACCATGTGAAATTGCAAGACACGTTTAATTATTAATCGTATCTTCGAGAAAGATTTTTCTCATTTATAAATACACCCTGCAGACTAATTGATGTCCTCCAATAAAGCAAACTATTTAATCAACAGAGAGATTAATCATTCTTTGGTATTGGATTTATAGATGAAATGGCAGCCGAATCGATTGAGAAGAACAGAGAAGGAGCTGAAATCTTGTATGAAGATGAAAATGCAGGAAAAAGATAAGCGACCTCCTCCGAACTCATAATCTTCCTAACAATCTCTTGCCTTTGAAGGAGGTGACCGAATGCGGCTTCAACAAATCCACCGGTTTCTTCTGGGCCAAGCAACCAAGCGTTAACGAACATAACTTCACCGCGATCAACAGGATCGCCAAGTACGATCAGGTGACGACGGCATTCCTCGAAGATCGTAAGATGAGGAATATCACCGGAGTCAAAGCCAAACCTTTCGTCTTTTGGTTTACCGTTGGAGAATTCTCTATAGACGACAAGGATAGTAGTAAGCTTAACTTCGTCACAACTATCGGAGCCAGAAAGAGTTTTCCTTTCTCGGCGTTCGAGCAATGACCGCCCGGAGATTTATTTAATCTAATCTATTCCCCATTTGTATCTTTTGCTTATTAATTATGCATATTTTCTGCTTGTTCACTTGTTGTCACTTGTATGTGTTCTTATTCAAGAATGCTTAAACGGCAGCAGACTCATCATCTCAAGAACTCGGAGAAGCGAGTCTTAGCTAAGAAGAATCTCCAGCGCAAAATCCGATCTCAGGAGCATGCTCGTAAGCTCCAATCTATCCTTATCAAGAAAGTCAGGTATTTAAATTTTCATTTTTTTGTTTTGAGTTTTGTTGGGTTTTGGTTTTCAGTTTTGCACCTACAAAGTGCTCGATGAAATTACTGAATGAGTTTTTGTTTTGATAATGATGCAGGGGTTTATAAGGAGGGCTTGGAGTTGGATATTTTATTTTGGGTTCAGTTTGATACTTTGGCTCGCTTGTCTGGTTGTCAGTAAGACTAATTGTGTTATTTGGAGAGTTTTCTCATAAGATATTTGTGACTTGATTTGTTACCTCAGTCGAATCATTTTCAATTGTGTTTGTTTCTATAATGAAGTTTGTGGCTGCATCGATGTTAGGATAATAATTTTGACTGTGATTGGAATAGCTTTAGAACTTAGAAGCATAGGGGAGGTTTAGAATAATCATGTCTATGTCTCTTTATAATGTTTGTCACCTTCAAGTATTGGTTGCTTGTTGAAGAAACGTTGAGAATTTAGTATCTTCTTTCGTTCATTCGCTTGTTTTTGGCCTCCCAGCGTCCAATGCTTCTTTGAGAGCATTCATAAGATTAATGGGTTATTTTGATTTAATTTGATACCTCAGTTGAATGAATTGAAATTGTGTTCTAGTTGCAAACTGCTGTTATGAGTAGCTTCTTTATTGATAGAATCAACCGGTATTAGAAATATCGACTCCAAATGTCTGGTTTGCTTGCATAGTTTGCTGGAAGCTAATATAATTCCATTTCTGGTTTCGCATATGAATGTGCATTTTAACCTTTTTGATAGTTCCTCGTTATTTCTGTCTAGGATTGACTCGGGTTAAATCGACTCATTGCAACGTGTCTTTTCAAGACATAGGTTTCACGAAAAGATTCATGCATTTTCGTGCACTTATTAGATCCCTCTTTATTACTACTGCACGTCTGTAATTTCATTTAGTATTAGTATATGTAAAAAATTGATTTGTAAATTTCTTTTAAAACATATAAAGTTGATCCATCTCAATATTTATCATATATATTAGCTATTTTATCTGGATTTTCAACCGTGTACAAAACAATACAATACACAAATTAAGGAGAAAAACATAAAGCAACAGACATGATAAACAAGAAGAAAGATTCAGATCTCAACAGAGATATAGTAGAAGCAGGTGATGAATAATGGATGGGAAACATAGCGTAGCGTTGGTTTAGATAAGGGCGCATATTAGAATCATGAGTGCCGTAGGGATTGCTGGTGTTAAGTTGATAGTACTAGATGATGATGACATGGCGGGTGGTGGTACATGCTTAATACCTTGTTGAACAGCTTCATTAAGAGCCCCGACAACATGTCCAGCATGGCCAGCAGCTTCTTCAACAGCAGCTCCAGTCCCAGTAGGAAAAGGAAATGCTCCGACGACATTGCTCGAAAATGTAACTGTAAGAAGAACTCCGAAAAACAAGCCTAACAAAATGATTCGGTTGTTGAAAGATGCCATGATTTAATTAAGTTAACAAGTAATTTTAGAGATTCTTATTGGGGCTTGTGTTGTGTATGCAGTGAGAGGTGAGGATATGGATTTATAGTCTTCCAAAGTATAAAGAAATTTCCAGGATATTAATTTCCATGCATGTTATTATTAGTCATGGTAAGTCAATGCAAGTCAATTAATTTCTATACATGGTACAATTTTGGAAGTATTGCTTGCAAGTTGGGTTTAGACGCGTGTACTCGAGTGGAAAATGAATTTTCAAAGAACTTACAAAGACCATCATCATTCCTATTTTCTTGCTCTAATTAGTTCAACGCTTCAGATTCATCATGTTCTTCATTCAAATCTAGCTAGGATCAACATTTCATTTTGTTCTTCATTTCGTACTAGTAGCAGAGCTTTGTGTTTGTAGGTAGCATTTAAGATTAGAGGAAACACAAAAACAACTGTAAAGTAAAAAGAAATCACAAACTCAAAGAGATCTACTCCTGTATTCCTAGTCTTCAAATGTATGCTTGAGATTATATCATATATGTCTTGTATCTACAAAATTATACCTAAGGGATAGTATTCTTGATCGTTGATTTGGAAAAATCTTCACAATTTAGGTTGATTCGAGCCCACCGAAAATAATGCTATTATATCGGTTTAAAAAAAAATCTATCTAAATAATTTGCCTTTCCTATTTATATTTTAGAAGTCAAATTAACTATTTCAATTAATTATATATCATAATTGTACTATTCTCTACACTACATTATTTGATCTGTCCAAGCGAGCGTTTGGATCGTAGTAATAAATTCGTCGGACTGTCGAGTGTACTGAACGTAGTATCGAACATAGGACTATAGTAAAGATTACGAAATTATTCTTTGTCTTTAAAATTATTTGATTGCATGATGACCAATTTTAATAGTATAAATTTTTATTCTTTGTCGAATACGGACAGCCAGTACCTCTGATCAGACTGTACGCTTTACTTTGACTGTTATCCAGCGTCGGGTAGGGCCGAGTTCCCGATATGAGTAACTCACATACGTGGGGAGGATCGTTACGACTAGCTATCATAATTGATTCGCTATTGATTTTCACTGAAGGGTTCAAATTGTGATAAAAAAAAATTGATATGAAAAATATCAAATTAATTGATTGATTGATTTAAAAACGTTATATGAATATTAAATATATTATCAAAAATTAAAATTGTTTAAAGTGATGAAAATTAATTATTGAAAACCTCACTAAACATATAGCTTACAGATTTCTACAAAATAAATATTTTCTCTAAGTTAATCATCGAGACGTGAACTGTTGTTTGTAGCGGATATCTACGCGTGTAAGATAAGGAATAAAGTGGGCTCCGTGCTAGTCGCATGGCGGCACTAGGATTTCTATTTGTATAATTATTTTAAAATACGTTATTGAATAATTATGATTTGATGTTTCCAAACATTTAATAATGTGTAATATGGATTATTACTTAATTTGGAATCGTTAAATTTATGGTTAAAGGTTGACTAAGTGAAAATATAATAATGATTATTGATTACGAGACACCGAACTCGGTCTCATTCTGGTGGGGTCGGGAACGAGCGTCTCAATCAATTTCACCATCATTCCTCTTCCAAATCTCATCTTATTATAGGCACTCTAATTGCAAATCAACCTAATTAAATTTCGATCTTATTTTTAATTTAGACATTAAAATAAATTTTAGACTTTTGATTAAATTATAATTCAAATAGTACTATAATAGCACAAACCAAATATAACATATACTACATATATATTATTTTTTATCTATGGCAACTTAATTATATATATTATTGTTACGAATTTTTTTAATGCATAATCGAATATTTTTTATGAATCATTAATCCGTTCAATGACTAGTTATTACAATAACACTATTTTTCACATGTCCTAAATTCTGGATTAAAATGCGACGTGTCGTTTAAAGACATTAGTTGCACGAAATATTCATGCCTCTCAATGTCATCTGATCACTCCTCTTATTTCCAATTCTGTTACTTAATTTATTCTCTCAAACGGTAACTCTTCGCCGTAAGCGAAACCTTGTGCGCTGCAACGGCTACTAGGTCTTTGAAAGTGCATCATACACTGTTGGATTAAAATAAGTTAGATCCAACGGACAATAATTAAACTAAAAATTTTGACCGTTGTAATTGAAAGCGCTGGCTTTGGCTCCCATCCTCAGCTTATATTAAAGAGAGACTGCGAACCCCATTCATTCGCTCATCTTCTGTCTTTTCTCACATCTCAATCAATCAGAGTCGGAGTAAAGAAAAAAAGAAGAAGACGAAGAAGAAGAAATTTGAGATGGCGACAACAAGACCCGTCGTTCAGCAACAACAAGCTAGAGGTATTCTTTTTTTTTTTTTTTTTTTTTTTATAATTACATTCTGGGTTATTGGGGGTTTCAGAACTTTTATCTGGATTTTAATTCGATGATTCGTAGATCGATAATATGGAATCTTTGTACGAATTTTATCTGGGTCGATTCAAATATCGCTGTTTGGTTGCCAAGAAAACTTGAAGGACGGCAAAAAGATTCAATTTTTAATTGGGGTTTCGTTATGAATCCACTGTGTTTTTTATTTGGGGGGAGTTGTTAACAGATCAAATTCATGAATTTCGTTTAATTGGGTTCTCACTAAACGATTTTTCTTTTTGAATGATTAGGTGAGGGAGTCGTAGGAAAGCAGCAACCAAAGAAGACAGGGGTTGTTGGTGTAGAAGGGAGGAGCCGAAGGGCACTTGGAGATATCGGAAATGTCGTAAATCGACCTATCACTAGGTATGAACATCTTATCTCATTATATAATTAAATGTATATATATTTGTTAAATTTGTATTATTAAATATTCCAATCTTGATGATTTTTAATGTTAATTTTCAGAAGTTTCTGCGCTCAATTACTCGCTAATGCACAAGCCAATAAGGCAGCTGAAATTAACAAGGTTTGTTGAATCTTTATTTAATCAATTTCATAATCTCCTTTGGAAAATTTGTCTGATTGATCTTTTTTTTTTTTCTTCCAGAAACAAGTCTGTGTCAATGTTGAAGGAAAGCAACCAGCTGTAATTGGCAAAAAGGTTGTTGCAGTTAACGCCAAAGCTGTTGTTCCTAAGAAAGTGACAACAAAACCTAAACCCAAGGAAGTGATAGAGATTAGCCCTGATACAGTAGCCAAACCGGAGACCAAGAAGCAAAAAGAAGCCGGAGCGTCGGCCAAGAAGAACGGACCCACTTTCACTTCCGTCCTAAACGCTCGTAGCAAGGTGAATAAACAACCCTATTCGACGTTCTTTTCCGATTTTTAAATGGATATTTGGTCTAATTTTGCGATTTTTTATTTAGGCTGCTTGTGTACCGAAGGAGGAGATAATCGATATCGACATAGCAGATGCGAATAACGATCTGGCTGCAACCGAATATGTTGAAGAGATGTACCAATTTTACAAGCTTGTTGAGGTATACTATAAGTTAATTAAATTTGTTTAAACTGATGAAAGTGTAATTATTTGAATTAGTATTGATGGTTAACAACTTGTGGATTATGCAGAATGAGAACAGGCCAACTGACTATATGGGATGTCAACCCGATATCAATGATAAGATGAGGGCAATTCTGGTAGACTGTTGATTGACGTGCACCACAAGTTTGAGTTGTCGTCGGAAACCCTATACCTCACTATCAACATCATTGATCGGTTTCTATCTGTGAAAACTGTTCCGAGAAGGGAATTACAGCTGCTGGGTATTAGCGCCACGCTTATCGCTTCGAAGTATGAAGAGATTTGGGCCCCTGAGGTAATCCTTTGTTTCTAATAGAGTCCCTTTTGTTTTGCTTTTGCGTATTTGGCCATGGACTAATTTGGGGAATGGATATTAATTTTTGCAGGTGAATGATCTGGTATGCATATCTGACAAAGCATACAGTTCCCAGCAGATCTTGATCATGGAGAAAACTATACTTGGAAAGCTAGAATGGACCTTGACATTGCCTACTAATTACGTATTCCTCGTTCGATTCATCAAGGCTGCAATTCCAGATCAAGATGTGAGTTAATTGGCTAATTCTCTTTGTTACTTCTTTACTGATTTCACACTTTTTACAAGTTCAAGAACTAAATGTTGGATTCTTATAAATACAGGGACAATTGGAGAATCTGGTATTTTTCCTGGCTGAGTTGGGTATTATGCAATATGGAACACTGAAGTTTTCTCCGTCAATGGTGGCTGCTTCAGCCGTATATGCCGCTCGTTGTACGTTGAACAAGAGTCCGGCTTGGACAGAGACATTGAAGCTTCACACAGGATTTACCGAGCAACAGTTGACAGAATGCGCTAAACTGCTGGTTTACTTCCACTCCAAGGCATCCGAGAGTAAATTGCAAGTTGTGTTTAGGAAATACTCCAAGGCAGAACGAGGCGCTGTCGCATTGCACCCACCAGCCAAATCTCTCTTGCCTGCTGCCAATGTTATCAGTTCGTAATGATTGAAGAAGACTTTTTTAATTTGATATCCGAAACTTAGTTTTAGATACTTGGCTTGAGTATTATTATTATTCATTGTTAATTTTTTTAACATGAATTTGTTTCTGACAATCAAAGAGGAAGAATTTTTTTCTTCTTTTTAACATGAATGTTTTACCAATTACCATACTACTTGTGTCAATCACTTAAGAGCTAAAATATATGCTCCATAAAACTCAATCGTTAATTGTGATGAGTTACAGTAATATTTATCTTGTATCTTGCTATTAACTTAATCGACCGTTTGCCATTCTTATCGCATCTGGCACTGCCTAGAAATTGTGTAGTAAGGATTATTTCGAATTCCTTAAATATATAAGGGTTAAAATTTTCAATTTTTCAAAGTATAGGGGTTTGAGCTTTGTAATTGTTTTGTTATAATAGATGGAGACTTTGGTATATATTTCCTGGCAGAGCTGGGGGATTCTGGAATATGAAACTTTAAAGTTCTGCCCATCAGTGGTGGCTGCATCAGCTGTGTATGCTGCTCGTTGCACGGATTCCGGCTTGGATGGAGATGCTCAAGTTTCACCCGTGATTCACAGAGCAACAACTAATGGATTGTGCTAAGCTGCTGGTTTATTATCACTCTAAGGCTGCAGACAATGAGATGAAAATTGGTTACATGAAATACTTGACTCCTGAACGAGTCGCAGCAGCATTGCTTCCACCAGCCAAAGATCTCTTGCCTGCATCAATCAGTTCATAATCTGATTAATGAAGAGATACTGAGCACATATCCGTCTTTGAATCTGATGGCTTGCAATCGTCAATGAGATTAATGGAGATGGTTCTTATTTTTTAGCATGTAGGATCTTTTTTGTAGGATCTGAGAGCTTAATTAGCTCTCCTTTTGTATTGCTCTTTTGTATATATTTAGTCATCGGCTTGCTCGTTTTGTTGTTAACTATGAAGTCGAATGGGCGAGGACAAAAATACTCTCCGTCGTGATCAATATAGTGTAGCCATTTTCGATTTGAAATGAAATCCTTGTGTATGTCACCATATGAGAAATTTTTTAAAAATAAAATTAATAGATCGATTTGTTCTAGAATCTACCATCTTCAATGCCAAGCATACAAACTTTTCTTGACGGGGTGTGTACGTATAATGTAGGAGTTTGAGGACTAATTTGGAACAACTAAAAACTTGGGAGGTATTCTAATTGAACGAGTTTGTGAACTGTGTAACTCACTCACTCGTCGCTCACTCACTCAATCTATCACTGAGACCTCTATTTTGACGACATGATTACAAAATCTCAGCACAATGTACAATCCGTATGTTGTTGTTGTTGATCGATCGAAACCCAATAGCGAAACACGATGATTCCCCAAACCCATCTTCACAAATCCAAAAAGCTTTCACTTTTCCCTTTATTTTCTCTTCTATGCTTCGCTTCCATCTTCCTTTGCTTATCTCTGTCCAAGAAAGCTTCCATTTCTTCCCAACCGCGCCAGAAATCTCTCCAATTCTTGGGGCAATGTGATTTCACAAATGGGTCATGGATCTACGACCCGAATACCCGACCACCCAGGTACGACAGCTCTTGCAAAGAGATTTTTAAGGGTTGGAACTGTGGTTTAAGTAACAAATCCAACGCTAATGAGATACCCAATTGGAAATGGAAGCCTAAAGGATGTGACTTGCCTCAGTTTGATGCTCTCAAGTTTCTCGAAACTTATAGAGACACTAATATTGGTAGCTTCTCTCTCTCACTCTCTGGGTTTAATTTTAGTACTGTTTAAGTTATTGATTACTTTGGATTAAGGTTATGTTGTTTTGATGGCATTATGAATGAATGAAAATGTTGAATAGTGCAGGGTTCGTTGGTGATTCGTTGAATAGAAATATGTTTGTTTCGCTATTTTGCACTTTGAAACAAGTCTCTGCTGAAGTTAAGAAGTGGCGTCCTGCTGGGGCTGATCGTGGCTATACTTTTCTTGCTTATAACCTTACCATAGCTTATCATCGAACAAATCTCTTGGCTCGTTATGGTAGGTAAGCTCATTTCTTATCATTCACTGATTATACTTTGTTAAGACAACATGGTAACATTCCACAAATACAAGCTTACATAGCTAAGCTGTGTTGCTTTTCCATCGAGAAGTTGTGCTATTGTTAATGTGTATGCTGAATGCTGTCCAACTTCAAAATTAGCAAATCACACATATTATAGCCCGCTCATGTGGAACGAACTCTCAAAATCTACTTTTAGGCCAAAAAAGTGCATGCTTTCATTGCTTGTATTTTGATTTTGCTATAACCCGCCTGTGCAAAATAGGTGGTTTGCGAATACTGATGGTGCTGAGTTGCAATCTCTTGGATATAAGGAGGGTTATAGAATCGATATAGATATTCCAGAAGGCACATGGGCAGAAGCTCCCAAACTTCCATGATATTCTCATCTTTAACACCGGGCACTGGTAAGGCTGCATTGTGTTTTCTGCTTAATGATGGTATTGATTAGTGAAAATATATTCCACATATGGATCAAAATTGAAACAACTTCTTTGTACGACATCTTGATTGCTGTTTGGTTTTGTATTTTTTGTTGTGTTGCTAGGTGGTGGGCTCCTTCAAAGTTTCATCCTGTCAAGTCACCCATGCTGTTCTTTGAAAAGGGTTTGCCTATCATTCCTCCAATACCACCCAAGGTTGGATTTGATAAAGTCTTAAGAAACATGGTATGGCGTACTCTTCCATTTTAATATACACAACTTCCACTTTGAAATATGCAAATTATCTGAAAGACAATTTGTACTTGCTGTTGACAATATTTTCTTACAGATACAATTTGTTGAGAAGAAAATGAGGCCAGGTGGCATTAAATTCTTTCGCACACAATCACCTAGACATTTTGAAGGGGGAGACTGGGACCAAGGTGGTACTTGTCAGCGGTTACAACCTTTATTGCCTGCCAAAGTGAGTGACCTAAAATTTGCATTCTAAATTGAAACTAGGTAGTTGTAGTGTTATTCATCTTTCATACTTAGAGAATAGCAAGTACTAAAGTCTAGTAAGTATCCTGTCAGGTTGAAGATTTTTTCTCGACGACGAACAACGGGACCAATGTGGAGGCGCGTTTGGTGAACCGCCACCTTTATAGAGCTCTTGAAGGAGCTGGTTTCCATATATTGGACGTTAGTCATATGAGTGAGTTCAGAGCAGATGCTCATCCATCTACATCTGGTGGTAAAAAACATGACGATTGCATGCATTGGTGCTTACCCGGAATGACAGATACTTGGAACGACTTGCTCATATTGTATCTAAACACTATCAAGGTTAGAGATTACTTGCAAAACCTAGTTTCTAATGAAAAGTTTTGAAATCTAATGACTGATTGGCTGTGTCCCTCATTGCAGATTACATGAAAAGCAATTTCCAGTTAGGGAACTTCTCAGAGGCATGAAAATGAACAGCGGTAGTATTTTTTCTGGATTTTCAAGATGCGGTGACTAGTGACTACCGATGTGAAAAATGCACTTGCTTGCCTGGAAAGCGTTTACCATGGATTTCTGATCAGAAGATCACATGTGATGTCTTGCAATGATCTGTTCATTAATCTGAACAGACATGACATGATGAGACTGAGTGTGTTTTGCAACCAATTAACTTGTAGTTAGTTTCCTGTCAGAACTCTGCATATGAACATCACTCAAACTGTACACTAGTACATTTTCAGACTTTGAATATTGTAATTCGTTATAATGTTGTGTCCGTTTTGGGGTTCAAACTCTAATTTATATTGGTTGAACGACATGATTGGCATGTTAGCTGTGTTCTAAACGACTCATTCGAATCTTGAAACATTCAGAAGACAATTAATACATGATAAGATATGCAAAATAGATTCATATGTATGTAGAAGTTGGATGTGGCTCCTTTCTACAACAAAATATCCAGATTAATTTAGTTTAATCCCCACAAAATATTGAAACATTCAGGCGTACGTCGTCGTCTGTCTTGATAAGCTCAAAAACACAGACATCTTCTTCCTGCAAATTGTTGTCCCTCATGAATCCAGAGAGTCCTGATAAATCCATAGCACTGGATTGCGATTGCCGTTTCATTTTCAAAGGCCAGTATTCCCTCTTAGCCGGATCGACGAGCGTAACATACGTTGAATTTCTACTCAGGTAATTGCTTGCAAATTCAGATGGCACATACGGCATGCACATATAATATATATAACATGTTAATTCAGACTATATATATTATTTCAAAATTGAAAAAATAATTATATAGGTTATAACTAGCTCACCATAGCACTGTTGAAGGAAAGATTCTTTCCCAAAATGACCATGAAGGAAGGGTTCTCAGGCTTCAACAATTTGGCTGCACTAACAGCTCTCTTTCCTCTCTTAGACAACTTTTCGCATTTTTTGGAAAAATTTTCTCCGCCAACAATCTCAATATGGTCTTTCTCAGAATTTGTTGATGTCTTGCTGACAACTACATGATAATCAATGACAACTACATAATTATAATTTGTAAGTTGAGAAAACAGAAAGCATTGAAATTAGTTGTAGTATGCAATTTTACCTGTGCGGAAGATTGACACTCTTAGCAAAAAGACATCGCTCATGATCTTCAACCTCTCGAAAATGCAAAAATCTTCTCTCTTCAAGCCATTCTCCCTAGAAAACCGACTCCATCCTTTTGTTAGAAACAGACAACCTGAAGTTCTCTTTTCGATTTGGAAACTCCATTCTCTTGTTCCACTCAAGTCTTGAACTATGATCGACTTCATGTCACTTGGCAAGTACTTCTTGACAAATTCGGCTGGCACATACTGCATACGCACCACAAGTAGTAACTAGTAATTAATTTCTTTTATTAAAAGATACTACCTCTATCTCAAAATACATGATGTTTTATATTTTTAGGTTCATTCACATGAACATGTATCTAGTGAAGAATCTTAATTAACTAAATACATGTACATATGAATGAACCTAAAAACTCAAAACAACATGTATTTTGAGACGGAGGGAGTACTATATATGTACGATATCGATTGTCAGGATAACTAGCTACATAGCTCACCATTTTTCCAGCTGCATTATTGATTTGCGATGCAAAAACTAGAAATGAAGGGTTTTCAGACTTGAAAAGTCTGGCTTTTGAAACTTGTTTCTTTCCATTTTCAGACAACCTTTCACATTCTCTGAGAAAGCTTTTACCGACAATAACCGGTAGCTCATATACTTTCCCTGCAAGGAAAATCATTAGGGCTAGATAAAATTAACATGGGATAAAGATTTATTGAAATTAAATGAAATACAATCAAAGTTTTGATTATTCCATGAACCTGCATCAGGCATTTTCGCGAGGCTGCCATTATTGATCATGGACACATCTAAATTTCTATCTGCACAGCCAATTCTCTTGAGGTTACTCAGATCATTTACATTTTCCGTCACTTGTCTAGGTCTTTTACGAGAATAATCTCTTTGTTTAGATGTGCTCGGGATCAGCACAGCATCACCAGGTTTAAAATCATCTTTTTCTAGATCTGTAACTGAAGTTTGGTTGTCATGGTTATTGCGATCATTGATTTCACCAATAGGCCTATCATCATACACATTATTGACCTCACAAGTTGTTAGGTCGAATATATGAACGTGAAAATTCGATAACCCCCTATAACTAAAGACTACAATATAGCCATATTGTAATTTATAATGGTCTAGAAATTCAGGCCAGCCAACATGGAAATAGATATTCTCTTCCGTTTTCAGTAACTCCACTTTCCAAATATGACCACCCACACTAAGCGTCACAACATCAGAAAGTTCAGCCCCGAATTTCTGAGAAAACTTTGTTGGAATCATCTGCAAACATATACATATATAAAATCATGCAAAAAGTAAATATATATATATATATGTGTGTATACTAAAATGTTTTTATACATTTCAAAGCTAGAAAGAAGTAATGAAACCCATATCTTGCTGTTTCACGAAAAGATTCAGATCTTATTGCTATGCAATTGAAAATACTCTCTATCTAGATGTGAATATTAGTGGTTTTGGTCTTGAAATCTTCATTATACATCAAACTATCTAATGCAGAAGCTGTATATATAGATGCAATTTGCATAGGAAATGCGAAGGTTAATTAAGGACGGAGGAAATACTAATTTTCACCGACAATTCTATACATCAATCCGCTTCCATATCATACAAAAAAGCATCAAACAGAGCACTTGCATGCAACAAAAATTAAAATAAAATGGGGACTAATTAAGCCAAAAACCAAATTTTGAATTAAAAAAACTCCTAGATTGAGATTAATTAGACATTATAAGTTACCATTTTTTCCGAGTGGACGTCCGGAATGTAAACCTTGACGAACCTGGGCTTGCATGTCACATTATTTCTCAAACTATCAATCTCCATTTTTCTGATTGTTAGTAAGAAAGCTTAGAGACTAGTGCTTGCTTTTTGAAGGTTGATCTGAGTTGACTTTGGGAGATTTATTTATTGATGCATGCAAGTGTACAAGTGCTTCAAAAGGAACGTCTCAATGGAACAGATGGATGTGCTATTCGGGAAGTGCTGACATGCATTGGTAGAAAAGATAATTTCATTAAATTGTTTTTAAAAGATATGGACAGCTAGAGAAAAATTCAACACATGTATTTACATGCATCAACCTAAACCGTGTATATTTAAAATCATATTCAAATCAAAACGTGACCAATTTATTAGACAATTTTTTTCGTTAGAAAAATATTGACTCCACGTTAAAGATGAGAGAATTTTAGATAGATAGTATTAAAAAAAACATCGTACACATTCAAATAAGGGAAAAGATGCTGCATCGTGACTAGCTAGACATGAGAAATCGTTTGTGTATTGCATGTAACGAAAAGGTCCCATTATATTAACTCTTCTTCGTAATTACACCACGATTACATAATCATTCATGTAACTCTTATTCAGTCTGTCTACAACTTTTTGCTAGACACAATGTATTTAAACAATCATAAAAAAAAATATTTAAACTAAAAATTAATTAGAAGAGATACAACTAACTCATCAAAGCGATATATATATATATATATATATTTTGAGATAAAAAGATATATTTATATTATTATATAATTTGAGAAGGAGAAAGTTGTAAACATAATTTTTTTCGTCTCATAATTGATAATACATGATAATTTGATTTAAGTTTGTGGTATGGTATAATTAATCAGATATATTGAGAGTATTTTTGTCAAAAAAAATATATATCAAATTATATATGATATTTTGTTCTATTTAAAAAAGGTTTAAGATAAAAATTTTCCAACAAAAATACTCTCAATACATCTTATTATTTATTACTCCGCACATCATATAAAAAGAATTGTATAAATGGACGGAGGTAATAGAAGATTATAATCAGAAAATACAAGATTCAAATAAAATAAAATAAAATCAGCACCTATGGTCTAATGGTTATCGAAATGGGTTATCATCCTGAAGATAATGGATCGATCATCCATTTATGGAAGAAGGACTATCCTCTTTTTATAGTCCAAAATCAATAAAAAAAATATAAGATTATCTGGACCGAGGGCCGAAAAGGAATTGTGCGAGCCCAGCCCACTATTGCCATAATCTTCCCCATTTCTCTTCTTTTATTCCAAAAAATATAATATATATATATATAAAAAAAAAAAATCATATTTGCAGGTTTTCAAAAACCCTGGGTTTTAGCTAAAACCCATTTAACATTGTTGAAATGCCTTCAAATTCGAAGAAGAAATCAAAGTCATCAGCTTCAAAGCAATCGAGTTCTGAGTATTCTGAATCATCTCCCAGGACGCCATTAGTTAATAATCATCTAGACTCTGATGTTGTTAGCGAAGAAGATTTACGAAGTTCAGTCATAGATGCTTCAAGTCGGTTCCCTACTCTAATTGGAAGTTCTGCTCTCATTAGTCGAATCACCCATGTCGATTTCGATTCCAGAGGCTGCAAAATCTGGCTCTCAGAACCCGCCATGGTCGCTTCTTCTCTTTCTCCTGGCTCTATTGTCTCGGTAAAGTTACCATTTTTTATTCCATATAAACAAAATTGTTTGATGTTGTTGCTGATTGGAGCTCTTTGAAATAGAGAAATGCCCATTTCAATTAAAAGGGTTTTAGAATCTTACCTGAATATATATATATATATATATATATTTGACTAGACTGAGCAGTAAGGAATAGTTTGATGTTTTAATTTCGGTCTTCTGCAGGTGTCGCTTGCTGCTTCAAGGAGGAGAATTTCGAATAGTTTTCCTCTAGGCTCATTTATGGACGAGTGTGCTGAAAAATTCGGCGATTCTGTTGAGGAGATGGGTAATGAAGTAGGGACCTACTTTGCTATAGCCACAGTTTATCCTTCTACTAAGGTGTGTATGATGATGTGTGTTTCTGTTGTTCATTTCTAGTAATGCTGTATTGATGGAAGAAAAAGGTCAAACGAGATTAACCCTCTAAGAGAATGAAATATTTATCTAAACATGTCTTGATGAACGACTTTATGTGAAAGATTTGGTATTATTGAAAAATTGTTTTGTGCACTGAACTAGCTCTGTTTTTTACCTTTCTTCTCTATTTGATTTTCAAAAGGTTTTGAAAGATGGAGCGCGGTTGTCGTGTGACCTTTTATACACAATGGGAAGTCCGGCTTCAGGACGAATTTTGTTCATATACCCATTGAGCAATCAATCTATGATAAATGAGAGCCATCAGTTAAATGGTGGAGTTGACCATCTCCGGCTACATAACTGCAAGGAATTGTATTTAGACATGGTTACTTGCATAGATGGACCGAAAAGGACTGGTGGTGCAGATAATGTCCATGATCGAACCCCAAGTGGATTAGTTTCTTCCCCTAAGACGCCATTGTATCAATCCAAACTTACCTCTCCCATTGTTAATGAGTTAGCTACACCATATAATGACTCAACATTTAATTCCGCAAATACTTTGAGGTCGCAATCTAATATAGTTCATATTAGAGAGATGTTAGCCGATGAGAATGCTAAGAAACTTCTGCAGACGTGTGCCACTTCATGGTTGTATTCTCGCTGTTTACTTTATGGAAATCTTGTGACCATTCCGATACTTTCAGAGCTTTGTATTTTCCATGTCGTTGGTGCTAATTCATCCCCAGAATCTGCTGATGAAGTTATGTCAAAAGGAAAGAGTACCAGTCTTGACGTCCAAGATACTGAAGCAGTGAATCATAAGAATGAAGCCTTTGCTATGAAACATGACACAAAAATATATTTGTCTCTACGTTCAAATTCAGAATCTGACATCTCTCAGAGGAGGAGCTCGTCACACTTGCAGCTTCAATTTGAGGAAGTAAAAGCTAGAGCAGTATATGATCATCCAGAATTGGGAGGCCTGTCTAAAGAATATGCGACTTTGAAGGATATAATTATTCAATCATCCAAGAAAAATGGATTATCGAGGTATGTTGTATACAATAGTTTTGGTTGTTGGTTAGTTTCTATAAGAAGCATTGATTCCCTCACTTTTCTTGGCCACATGCAATCAATAGTTATCTTTAACATTTCCTCACTTTAGGACTCAGTACGGAAACGTTTTCATTTTTGCTTAACCACTGGCCATAGTTTTATAGAGATTTTAGGAATGAGAATTAGCGTCATTAACGCAAAGCTGCAAATCATCAGATGCATGACCTTCTCCAGTTAGCTAGATTTGTGTTAAACCAAAGATCAGTAGTCAAGAGGATAAGGAGCTATTTTATTTAACTATCAATGAAACTAGATTTGTGCTTATGGTGATGTGGTTTGCGTAAGAGTCAATGTACATGTTCAGTAAGGTCTTACATTTCTGATACTTTTGCATTAACAAATATTGACATAACCTTCTAGTTTTGGTTTGCGAACGACAAAGGGAGTGCTTCTCCGTGGCCCACCTGGCACAGGAAAAACCACTTTGGCTCAACTATGTGCACGGGATGCTGGCGTTAACCTTTTCCCCATAAATGGACCTGAGATAATAAGCCAATACCATGGAGAAAGTGAGCAAGCCTTGCTTAAAGTTTTTGATTCAGCTAGCCAAGCCTTACCTTCTGTGGTAAGACATCTTTACCCAGATTTATAAAATCTAATTGGGGGAGAAACTGAAAAAAAAAGCAGCGACTTATGTTGAGAATGCACTCAATTGATTCGTCTTCTCTCCTTTTCTTGGTGCTCATGTGCGTTGATGTTGCTTCAACAGGTTTTCATTGATGAGCTGGATGCCATTGCACCTGCCAGAAAAGATGGAAGTGAAGAGCTATCGCAGAGAATGGTTGCCACATTGTTAAATTTGATGGATGGAATTAGTAGAAGTGATGGTGTCCTTGTAGTGGCTGCAACCAACCGGCCAGATAGTATCGAACCAGCACTCAGACGGCCTGGAAGACTTGACAAGGAAATTGAGATAGGTAATGTTGAGGGTTTTATTTTTTAATCCAAGTAATCGCCTAAATTCTATAGGAAGTCAAGTGACAAAAGGCTTCCTACTTAGTCAATCAAGACAATGAGTCTAGGGAATTAAATTCATTAGAGGCGAACCTCATAGCCTTGGTTACCACGTTGTGATGTATGGACTTTTAATTTCGTGAACCTCTGAATAACATTCAGTTATGATCATTCATTTTTTCCCAAAATTTACGTGTAGGTGTTCCATCTCCCAAGCAACGTTTGGACATACTGTACACGATACTGAGAAAAATGGAGCATTCTCTTGCAGACTTGCAAATTCAACAACTTGCTACAACCACTCATGGTTTTGTGGGAGCTGATATAGCGGCACTATGCAATGAAGCAGCCTTGGTTTGTCTGAGGCGTTTTGCAAAGCTTCAAAAGTCGTGTGTGCAGTCTGACCAGTCACTTGTTGCTTATGAAGGACGCGATCTAGTTGAAGTGTCTGATTCTGTAAGTGGCACTACAAATATTTCTAGGGATTGCTCGGATTCAGCATCTTCTCATGTCCCAAATTCAGGAAATTCTTTGGTCTCAGAAGTTAGAGATAACTCTAACGAAGACCCAAGTCCGTGTTCAGAAACAACTTCGGCGGAAGAAGAATTTATGTTGAAAGTCAGTTTTGAAGATATTGAGAAGGCCAGGATGAAAATCAGGCCTAGCGCCATGCGAGAGGTATGATTATCAAATTCTTTCATCTACCCTTCAGCTTATTGCTTCAGTTTAAACCTGTACGAAGAACAAATGTACCAAACTCATTTTTTAGTCTGTGCCATTTGTTTCATAGGTAATTCTTGAAGTTCCCAAGGTTAACTGGAAAGATGTTGGCGGCCAATGGGAGGTTAAAAATCAATTAATGGAAGCAGTGGAATGGCCACAAAAACATCGTGATGCATTTACGCGGATCGGTACTCGTCCCCCAACAGGAGTGTTGCTTTTTGGCCCTCCTGGTTGTAGTAAGACCCTCATGGCTCGTGCTGTGGCTTCCGAAGCAGGACTTAATTTCCTGGCTGTGAAAGGCCCGGAACTCTTTAGTAAATGGGTTGGAGAATCTGAGAAGGCAGTAAGATCTTTATTTGCAAAGGCAAGGGCCAATGCTCCATCGATTATATTTTTCGATGAAATCGATGGACTCGCAGTCATCCGAGGGAAGGAAAGTGATGGAGTTTCAGTTTCCGACAGGGTTATGAGTCAGCTTCTTGTTGAATTAGATGGTGAGATTCCATCCCTCAGTGGTTAGCCGTAGACATCATAATCTGAGCAGAATAAAACCTAAAAAGACTATCTTTAAAGGGAACCCAAGATTTATAAAATAAATATGTTTAGATATTGTCCTTGTTGTAACATATCATGTTCTAATTCAGGTTTGCATGAAAGGGTTGATGTAACTGTCATCGCTGCGACAAATCGGCCGGATAAAATTGATCCAGCCCTTCTGAGACCAGGACGCTTTGATCGGATACTATATGTGGGACCTCCATCGGAATCTGATCGTGAAGAAATATTTGGTATACATTTGCGTAAAATACCATGTAGTTCTGATGTCAGTATAAAAGAGCTGGCTAGTCTTACAAAAGGATGTACTGGAGCTGATATATCATTAATTTGTCGGGAAGCAGCCATTTCAGCTATTGAGGTTCGTCATTCCGAGCATTTCTTTTTGGTTTATTCTTCGACACAAAGAGTAACATCTCTGTTATATCTAGGAATCTCTTGATGCTACTGAAATAACAATGCCACACTTAAGAGCTGCAATTGGTCGAGTGAAGCCGTCAGAAAGTATACCTTATCAAGAGCTATCAGCTAGATTCCAAAGGCTTGCCCACTCTAGTACTACTGAAAATTCAGATGAACATACACACGTGCAAAATTCGAGGGAATCAAACTCGTCCGCAATCTGGTAATTATTTTTCGTAATATTTTTGGGATTCAGAGAATGTTTTGTCAGTTTTATTAGTGAGAACTCAATGCACATCTCCTGGATTGGCAGGACTATGATAAAATCCAGCATGCAGTTCGTATATCGGCTCCCATCAGCCATTCTACACTCCAAAGATAGATAAAATAGAATTATAAGTGGGTTATAATATCTAGAAGTGTGTGGGTATGGACATCAGATGTGCATGATTGTTGTTGTAACTAAAAAAGTTTGGTTTTTTATTTGTAATCGTACCCAATTTTTCTTTCAATGGAGAAATTAATTGTTGCCACTTGAGACCACCCAAAAAAAAGATTTTTTTTTTTTAGTAATTTATTATTCTCTGTAGACAAATAGTTATTGGATGACACGGACCTGATAGATATAAAATCTAAAAAAAAGGAAAAACTAAGGTAAGGATAGAATTATTGGATACTAGTCCTGATTAGTGAGGTAGGTAGAGAGAGAAAGGGAGAGGTCAACAATAGCTGCCTCCTAGTGGATGGATGGATTCCCAGATTGATTTTCATTTTTTTGGCTTGTCAATGTCATTGGCAGTAATTCGGTATTTAAATTTAACTCTTTCGTAATTTACGTTAACTGTGTTAAAAATGTTTAAAGAAAAAAAAAAAAAAGGTTTTGAATCCTTATATGTACAATTCAATCATTGCTGAGTCTAATAAGTTACCCATCCCATCCCAGCCCACTCCATTTACTTTTATTTTTCATCCACACAAATAAAACATTGAAAATAGACCATCGTGAAATGAAGGGAGTGTAAATACATCACCCACGATCCGTCGACCACTACTCAACTAGGTTTAAGATTCAAATCCTAATAGGAATAATGCTGGATATTATCCGTCTTTATAGCTATTATTTTGAATTTTTAAATTCATTTAAAAATTGATGTGTTTAATTATTATTAGTATTTAGATACATAGTTAAAAACGTCATTTATTTGAAAATAAAAAAATACTATATTTCAATGTTATTCACATTAATTTAGAAATATAATAAATAAACCTCTAATATATATATATAATACGTAAATTTTAACCAATATTGATGATTCTCAAAAACCGACTCAAAGCGTATAACCAACTAATAATGACTACAGATCCTGAATTCAATCTTTTTTTTTTTTAATGTAATGAAGTTATTGTGGATGAAACTGACGTAAAAGATCATACTTTAAAGATATTTTTATTTTTTTAGGTACATGAAAAAGATAACATAAGAAAGGGAAAGGTAACCAAATTAATGATGGAGATTGAAGGGGTTAATATTAACTTAACTAGTGGATGAAGTCATTGATATAGAGTTTACAAAGTTGAAAGTGACTAACGTTTGAGAGAATCTAATCTAATTGAGAAGTGAAGAAGAAAACAAATTAATTAATTAGCATTAAATTAATTAGTTTAATCAAGTCCCGTAATAAGTGAGTTTAACATAATTAAACCAAAAACATCAAAAGTGGGGATCACATGATCTACCAATATTTCAACCTAATAAAGACTCATTTTTTATCGTGATTTTTTAACAATCATATGTATATGTTGTTTTGACAACTAGCTAGGTTGCACGTAAATACAAAAACAATTTGCCCTTTTTTTTTTTCTTTTTTCTTTTTAAGCAAGCAATTTTGGGTGGCCTTTGATTACGACCTTCATTTAATTTGCTTTATTATCATGACTATCATTTTGTTTAGAAGACTAAATTCTTAGTTAAGGATGATTAACCTTTTGACAAAGATTAATGCTAACAAAGTTATCACGGGAAAATCAATGACTAAAAGAAATTTAATTGATGTGATACATGGACCAACTGAACACCCAATCTCAATTGTAATATGGATAAACTATTTTTTTCTTTTTTTTCTCTTTTTAAGGATGGATATTATAAAGCGGAATGGCAATCGAATACAACGAACGATAGTGGTAATCATCCGTGATATGGATAATTAATATGAAATTTGTTGTATGTATATCATCTAGATTTTAGAATATCGTCACCCTATAAAACTTTTAGAATATCGTAAATTTATCTTAATTTTCTCAGCAAATCGATCCTACAATCATTAATTGGATTTTTCTTTAGGTGTGTGACATACTTTACCGTAACAACCACATTATTAATATTTTGTTTATACTACTTTATATTATATTATTTTTTCTATTATAACGTAATAACATCACGTCTTTTTTTATTGAGTTAATTAAATGATAATAACCATATGATTTGCAATATTAATAATCATATGATTAAACCAATATCTTTCTATGTATAATAGAATAATGTCCACGGAGAAAACGCTTTTAAAAATTTAAATATCCTATATGTCAATTAATGTTCTTCATAATCCACAAGATATTCACTAATAATTAAGGTCGGTTGAATTTCCACAACAGTACTATGCATTTTTTTTCATATTATTATTTGGAAAAAGATTAGAATAAAAAATACTCACTTGGCACGTTAATGCCACATATATAACGCAGTAACTATTATCTGGCCAATCATACGTTTTTTTTTCCTTATAAAAACAAAAATGAAACTAGAAAATCAATTCCATAAAAGATCCAAAACTCATGGAGGAGGTGTTGATCCTTTACATACAGTGAAACTGTCAAGTTGGTAAAGAAAATAATTTCGATAAATAATTCGTGCAACATCGTAAAATTCCACAAGGAGTCAATAATAACAACCAATATTAATTTTATCGAATAAAGTTGGTTATATAAATCATCACGTTTAAATTTAACATCGTAAACAACGGAGCAGATTTGGGTGGATAGTACTATTTCCATCTCAGTATGTGTTTAAAATAATCACTCTCCGTCCACGTCTTCATATCCGAATAAAAAATTACATCTATTCCTACATCCATATCCATAGATTTTTTTATTCATCAATTTCTTTGAAAATTTAACATTAAAAACATAAAAAATAGAATAAAATCAATCGGAAACTATTTTAATTATTAACCAACGATAGTTATAATTTTTTACAGTTACATTAAATATTTATAAAATAAAATTAATGCAATTTCACAAATAATAAAAAATCGAAATAGCTATATTTTATCGGATTGAAAAACAATATTTATAGCTATTTTATCGAAGCGGATATTCATGGATAAAATTTCGTATCTGTCCCCGTCATTTATGATGTGGATAAATTTTTCTAATCACTCTCCGTCCACGTCTTCATATCCGAATAAAAAATTACATCTATTCCTACATCCATATCCATAGATTTTTTTATTCATCAATTTCTTTGAAAATTTAACATTAAAAACATAAAAAATAGAATAAAATCAATCGGAAACTATTTTAATTATTAACCAACGATAGTTATAATTTTTTACAGTTACATTAAATATTTATAAAATAAAATTAATGCAATTTCACAAATAATAAAAAATCGAAATAGCTATATTTTATTGGATTGAAAAACAATATTTATAGCTATTTTATCGAAGCGGATATTCATGGATAAAATTTCGTATCTGTCCCCGTCATTTATGATGTGGATAAATTTTTCTAATCACTCTCCGTCCACGTCTTCATATCCGAATAAAAAATTACATCTATTCCTACATCCATATCCATAGATTTTTTTATTCATCAATTTCTTTGAAAATTTAACATTAAAAACATAAAAAATAGAATAAAATCAATCGGAAACTATTTTAATTATTAACCAACGATAGTTATAATTTTTTACAGTTACACTAAATATTTATAAAATAAAATTAATGCAATTTCACAAATAATAAAAAATCGAAATAGCTATATTTTATTGGATTAAAAAACAATATTTATAGCTATTTTATCGAAGCGGATATTCATGGATAAAATTTCGTATCTGTCCCCGTCATTTATGATGTGGATAAATTTTTCTATCCACTTTCGTATTCATGGGATTTTTTACCCTCCAAATTTACTCCAAAATAAATAAAATTTAATAAATCTTCGAATAGAATTATCATCCCTAATCGTAAATTTTCAAGATATGCAATTCTTTTTTCATTTTGTAGTATATTTTGATAGATCAATTTGTTTCATTTTACCTAAGAAGGTAAAGTTTTCATTTCAGAGTTTCAATGGTCCACTTTGTTTAAAACAAAAATAGCAAATACTAATATAGCCCAAAAAACTAAACAGAGAATAATGAACTTCATATGTACCTTCAATATCTTTTTTTTTTTTTGATGATATGTACATTCAGTATTTGAGAAAATAATATGTAAACGTTATTATAAAGTTTAATCTTTTAAGTTACTCATATTATTTAACTAAAATATCACAAATGAAGGATAAATAATGGTCATAAATTTTTATCTAAAGCAAACAAGCATTATAGTCAGATGAAGAGGATGTTATTGAATATACTATTATAAGAAAGTAAAAGTTTTAAAATGAAATAAAAATAAGTCTTGTAATTTTAGAAAAATGTAGTGCATAAATCACTTAGAACCGAATTATGATTAAGGCATCGTCTCTTTTTTCGAAGGTCTAATGTTCGAATTTCGTTGAGAATTTAAAAAAATTTAAAAAATAAATTTTCGTATTATCGAAATTGATATTTTAATTAAAAAAATATTAATTAAAAACCCAATATTGGATAAGATAGAATACTTTTTTTTTTTTAAGTTAGATAGAATACTGAAAAAAACATTTCTAACACTGAATCTCAAGTTTAGATTAAGACCCTCAAATCCCGGAAAAAGGAAAATAAAAAAGAAAAATGATTACTACCATAAATAAAAATAAGAAGAAAAGAATCATTCATGATCATCATCATATTGAATTGATCATGATCAACAAATAAATACACTTTGTAGTATTATTGAAAAGCTGAAGAAAACAAGATCCACCTCGAACCTCTCTCCATTCCTTAATTACTCCTCCAAAGCTCACAGACAAAATCTCTCTCTCTCTCTAGAATCAAGTGAAAAAAAAGTCAATTTTTCCAGGGAGAGAGGAAAAGGACGAACAGCAAAGAAGAAGAAGAAGAAGAAGAAGATAATCCTTAAGTAAATTGTAATCCTATCTATCATCCCTTTGTTTTGTTCTTTTGTTGTTCAAGTAATAGTGTTTCTTCAATCCATATTAGCTTATCTGCTTTGGGTTTGTTTTGTTTCTTTAATTTGGTACATATATACAAACACTCGCTGGCTCTACTAAAGCTCATATCTTGAAAAAGATACATATATATAGCTCCTATAGAATAAATCATCTTTGTAGCTTTTACCAGAATTAGACTTGGATTACTGAATATATAGGAGCTGTACTCGATTGGATTTTTGTCAAATTTGAGAAAGATTGAATTTTTAATTAAAATGAGGGAAGATGAACCCAATTGGTTTGCTAGATGGGAAGAAGAACTACCATCCCCTGAAGAATTGATGCCTATCTCTCAAACCCTAATCACCCCTGATCTTGCCCTTGCTTTCGATATCCGAAACTCAAACAGCACCAACAACAACAATTTTCTCATCAATAACCACCACCTCCACCAGGTTCCCACCACCCCTCCACCGCCACCTCTGCCCCTCTCCTCCGCTGCCACAGGTGGCGCTGCCACTCCTCAGTCTCAGGCCAACTCTGCAGCTGCAGGGGCAGAATTCGGGGCCGATTCCAGCGAATTGTGCTCGGGGAATGGCGGGGATGAGCCAGCCAGAACACTCAAGAGGCCACGGCTAGTGTGGACCCCACAGCTGCATAAGCGGTTCGTCGACGCTGTGGCCCACTTGGGGATTAAGAATGCCGTACCTAAGACCATAATGCAGCTTATGAGTGTAGACGGGTTGACCAGGGAGAATGTCGCCAGTCACTTGCAGAAGTACCGGTTGTACCTGAAGCGTATGCAAGGTTTGTCTAGTGGCAGCGGTGGGGGAGTAGGTAATGGGAGCCCTGGGGGTGGACTTGCTTCCGCCTCATCCGATTCGGCCACGGATCATTTATTCGCCAGCCAACCTGTGCCTGCCCATTTTTTGCATCCGCGGCCCAACTCGGACCATTTCATGCCATTTGTACCTATGGCTGCTGCCCTGCAACAGCATCATCACCAGCAACAGATAGCTGCAGCCGTGGCGCAACGGCAAATGGCGCATTTCGGGTCGCCGACAAATGGAGGAGGAGGGTTCGACCATCCTTTCTTGGCCAGGCAGATGACACAGCAACAACAGCCACTTCAAAGGATGGTGCACAATGCAGTTCCTAATTATGTGGAGGATTTGGAGTCAGCTAATGCAAATGGTGGAAGAAAGGTGCTCACTTTATTTCCAACTGGGGATGATTAAATTTGGTGACTTTTTCATTTTGACTTGAGAAATTGTGAAGCTTTAGTCTTTGATGGTGGGTACTTATGTTAGATATTTTGTAATCTAATTGGTGTGGTCGGTGCTGAGATTCATCGGAAACTGTATATCATCAGGTTCTGATCGGAAGTTTCGCTGTCGTTGTCGTTCTTTTGTTATTGCTGTACTTCAATGTCATCTCAATCAAATGTCTTCTTTCAATTAGTGACGGAAATTTGTCATGATGTCACTGCCGAGAATGTAGTGCACTGATGTGTAGCTTCAGTCTAAACGAGTACTTTATCCGACAATTGTTCGGAGTCTGGTCATCTGGTTGGGTATTCTCACAGTTCAGTCTTCAGAGTCTTGTTACAGAGAGAGGCATGTGGTCGGAGCAACTGATCAATTAATTTTTCGAGCCTGCAAAGTGCGGATAAATAATAATGCCGGCAAGTCTTTCTTATTTTCAATCTTTCAGTTGATGTACATTGTATGACTTTCACTAAATCCCTTGAAATCTGAATTTATTAGAATGTTAATTTTTATTTGAGTGCCCATCCCTTGAATGATAAGTCTTAAATTCTGTTGGCTGCTGAGAGATTGATTTGCATAAGCCAGTTGAAATCCTTTTGTCAGCAACAAAAGTGGAAAATAAAAAACATAAGAAAAGACCTCAAATTTCCATGTTTGGAGCTGCAAAAGATTAGGTGTCAGGCTGGCTGGCTGTCTGTCACCAACAACAACATATCTATTGTTTATTGTCTTTCTATCTATCTAGTAGTACAATGAATGAATGAATGTTAACAACACCCACAAATGTGTAAAGAAAAAAGATTTTTGTTTTGTTTCCTAATAAAAAGAGAAAATATCACTGTCCTCTGCTTTGTTTACATCACCCATGTGTTTTCCCTCTATTGAATTCATCAATCTCTATTCACTTTCATCTGCCATTAATCTCACAGCTCAGAATTAGTATTACTATTATTACTATAATTAACCTCAGCAGTAATATTTTCTGAAAGCAAGATTGCAATTTCATTACACTTTGATGAGGAAATACAAGAGGTTACGACTCGATACGAGCTAGCTAAACCTAAACAAAAATAATAACATACGATGAATCGTATAAAAATTAAAACAATGGAGATTTATAGCTCCATCTATGTCGCGTTGGTAGGGAAAATTGCGTCCACCAATATGATGCGAGAAACTTGAATCAAATGGGAGACAACCAATGTAAATCCACAAATTAACCACAATTAGAAATGAATATTCAAAGTAATTAAATTTTGTACCATTCGTCCAAAATCTGATATTGTCAAATGGAATGAGTCCATAGGGGGACTAATGAGATTCATGTGATGCTAGCTAGATCGACCAATCATTTATTTGAGAATCTCAAATTTGGTGTTTTTGCATCTGTGTTTATTTTATTGCTTCAAATTTCAAAAACAATTATTGAACACCAAGACATGGTGTTACTAAGCAACTTCAATGCCTTTGAATATAATAATACAAGATCAGATCTGATCATATGATGCTTTAACAGTTCATTAAGTAGATATTTTAATTAGATTGACAAAATCAGCATTATCCATGAACATTCCTAGATAATTAAAAGGTAGTAATTAAAGAAGTAGAGAGGAGCTGGCAAAGACATGTCTCCGACCAATGGAAAACCTACTTATAAAAACCCCATGTGAACTGATTTGTATATAAGTCAAGAGTCAACTAATTTTCTAATGAGTAAGCTAGGCTGTTAAGTAACCATTATTTGAGGCATGGTTATAAATAAATAAATAAATAAATAATCATGGGATTGGTAGGTGCCTGCATCTTATTCAAGTTTCACACATACCCAAAAAACAGGGAAAAGAAATACTAGAGTAATAAAAAGATAAATTGTTAGAAAGAATATTTAGATAAAAAAAATGTTTTGGGAACATGTCCCACTAATGCTGCTAGTAAAACTTCAAGTTCATATTGTCTTCCTTCTAATGCTTTTGGGTGTAATGGAAGCTCAGAGCTTGATGATGATGGTATGACACCTTCACAAGGAAAAAGAAAGATGGTAAATATTTTTAAACCAAAAGCAATTCACAGACGGTAAATCATGACACCATTTTTCTAACAATTATCCCTTTTTCGTTATAGATAAACTCTCGACATTTCGAGAGCAAAATGATGAATCATGTCAAAGACGTATAATTATCGATCAAATAATTAATGGGCAAACAATAGCATGTCAAAGAATGTACTAATATGAAAGATTTAAAGGGCATGTATGACAAAACAACTTGGATGGAACAATTAACTACAGACTACTTAAAGGCAATGTTTTTTTTTACTTCATCTTGAGTTAGCCACTGTAATTGTACCTGGAAATGTACGGCTTGTCTACATTGGTCATACGAGTGTGTATACATCATAGCAGTACTCGGCCACTGTACATATTTACCATTTCCTGGCATCTGATCAAGTCCCATGGGACAAAAAGGATTCATATCCTGATATCTTGGTTTGTGGGAGGCCCGCAGACGGCTGAAGCTTGAGCCCCACGCATTAGGAAAACCAGCACCATAATTCACAAATGGAAGTTGAGTATTCGGCAAATTGAAAGGCACCATGCTCAAGTTTTGATTTGTTAAAAGGCTCTTCCTCTTAACACCTTCATCAGTACATAAGCAAGCTTACAACCTGATAAGCTCCAACAAGCTTACAACTGGGGAAGGAAAAACTGAACGAGGTTACTACTCGGATTCCTTAAACAAGGCTACTATTCCTTGAACGAGGTTACTACTCGGGAAGGAAACGCTGAACGACGCTACAACTCGGAATTATTCATTTATTCGTTAGGTATCCCGCCCAAGCCAGATGATTTGAAATTTTTGCCCAAGCTTAAAATGCCACACGCTCCTTCTGGGCTACAGAGCAAAAATCGGCTGTAGAAGTTGAAGACCTTGATCCCATTCAAGAACTCATCAGATTCAATTTTAAAGGTATGCAGAGAATCTCCTCACATTGTTTGTTAACACCGAATGAGTAGAAAATCCTCATTTCTTGAAAGATTCAGAGACTCATTAACCTCCTTTTACCAGCATTTCGCTGATATAATTAATGGTGTGTGTCTATTGTATATGCTATATTTCAAAGAAGATTTGAGTTGTTTCGACTATTTAAAAGCTCTGCCATTTGGTTCTCAAGAAAATCCGACTAAATCTCAGTGTTGCTGGAAATCTGCGAATATGATACTGGGTTTATGGGAATCTGAGTGTTAATTTGGTGCTGGGTTTACGGAAATTGGTTCATTTTCGCTTTTGGAATTCTAAGAATCCCTAATTCTTGCAAGAAAAATGTATACGATCTAAAATTTTCCATTTTTGTTGTTTTATCTGGCAGTGGAACCCATTGGAAATGCCGACTGAAGCAAGAGACAGATTAAGGCGCTTGGAAGACATTGCCACATTTTTCGCTAGAAGACCTTCTGGAGTTCTCTCTGATGAACCGTACACCCCCAGTCGTCCTACCCAATTAGCAGCATCACTTGGACCAATCTGTGCTGGTTTAGCAGCAACAGCTAGAGTTGCAGGAGGAAATGTAGCTGGTGGAGCCGTCTTATGGGGTACGCCGAGAGGAAATGTTGGCCGCGGTGGCAATTTGCGAAGACAGACTCGCACTATTGGTAGAGAGAACACACCATTGCTGAATGGTGGTCGCCTTGGAAGAGGAAGAGGGACTAATACTAGTCTTTTACCTGCTTGGTATCCCAGGACCCCTTTGCGTGATATCACTGCTGTTGTGCGGGTAATCTATCTCTCCCTCTAGGTGTTTTAATATCTGTGTATATGTTATATTAACTGCCATATTCTTGAATATTATTGATTCTTTTAGCGTTAGTAGCTTAGATTTGCTATGTTGGTTAGCAAACTTATGGGTTTCGTGTCTTGATCAGTGAAGTATAATTAAACGAGCTTGTAGAGAATTTGGGTATTGTTTCTTTGTTCTCCCATCGCATTTAATATTATACATACATATTGATACACATTGGCTGCTCAATTTCTTTTTATGTTGAGGTCTTCTTGTTACTTAAGAGGCATTTAATTCTCAATCAACTCTTATCCAAGCTAAAAGTTCAAACCCTTTATTAATGTTGTAGTCGTTGAACTGTTTGTTTCTTGAAGATCGAACTTAGTTTAATTTATTGGCTTCCTTAGCCGCATGTCGAAATATCTAATACTTGAAACATAATCAGGCAATTGAAAGGAGAGCTCGGCTGAGAGAAGTGGATGATCAGGAACCTGAGACCAATCAACTCCACGATCATGGCATTACAAATTCCTGACTGCATGGTAATGCTTTGCTGGATCATGACAACTCGATGATCTCTCCACATCATACACCTGGTGTCATGACCCGTCCACGTTCTGTTGGAAAAGTGTCAAAGATATTGCTTAATATTGCCAACCAAGCTGCTGGAGACTCGAAGTTTCTTACTCCTCAGAAGAAACTACTGAATTTAATCGAGACTGTTCAGAAAGAAGTGTTGGAGGAACTGCGGAAGCTTAAGAGTACACCAATTGCTAAGCAAGCAGCCAGAGAGAAAAGGGTCCTGACGCTCATGTCAATGCGATGATGTGTTGTTAACTCTCACAACAACCACTTTTGGAAGGAAAGATTCGGTAAGAACTTGAAAACAATAGAGTCAGGAGACCTTGCATCTGGGCAATGGTTGCTGGTCACCATTCTGATGATGATCTTTTCTTAGAATTTAGCAAAAAGCTTCTCACTTTTTTACTTTAGGTATGAGACCTTCCTGAGTCTTTTTTCTTGTATAGGAGATTAGTACACAGTAATTGTGGTAGCTAAACTTTAGCTTCTGCTGAAGGTGGTCATCCTGGAGTGATGACTGTTTTACTTACCTTCATGCTTTGAAGGGTTGTTGCAAGATTTAGTGTTCTTGGACAGGAAAGAGTGATTGGCTCTTTTTGTAAGTGTCGTTTAGGAGTTTCGATTGATGATTATCAGGAGCGATTCAAAACTCTTTGTTCTCAACTTTTATCATTGTTTCCTAACAATCCAGCTTTTGATGGTGAATACTTTATGCAAGCATGCTTTAGTGGTCTCACCTTTAACCTGCGTATGGCTGTTGAATCGTTGCGTCCTCAGAATTTGGAAGAGACTTACAAGCTTACTAGAATCAAGTTTTTGCTCATGAAACAAGCATCTACTAGTTATTCTACTTACAGGACCAACATGTCTAGTTCTGGTGTTAGTAATACTGCAATTGTACCTGTGAAATCTGACGCTCCACAAGTTTCCAGAGAGATTGTTCCTTTTCAGAACAGCCGGTTTTACTTCTGATAAATGCAGGAGTTGTATTGAGAAATGGTTTAAAGGTCATATGTAAACCTGATCAGCTTCTGGCAAATGAGGGAATGGAGGATGCTAGCCAGGCAGATATGTTACATGATGAGGATGTTTTTGCTGATTGTCATGATATGGAACCAGTTGATGAATTGTGTGAGAATTCTGTTGAGGTTCCTACACTTACACCTATGGGTAAGGTTTCCTTGAATGCTATTACTGGTGAGGAAACCAGTGAGACTATCAAGTTTAAAACTGTGGTTAATGGTGTGGTGTTGACTATTCTTTTTGATTGTGGAAGCACACATAGTTTTATGGATTCCTCCCTCGCTGCTTCTCTACAGGTTTCTGAGACTTTGGTTCAGCGTTTATCAATTGCAGTGGCTAATGGTGCAGCAACAATGATAAATTCTAAATGTGAGGATTTTAAGTGGGTGATTCAAGGATACAAGTTTAAGCACAGTTTCTGGATGTTTGGCTTGGGTGGCTACCATTTGGTGCTTGGAATGGATTGGGTTAAGCACCATAATCCAGTGTTATTAGATGTGGAAAAATTACAAATCACTTTTCCTTATAAAGGCAAACATATTGTATCGAAAGGGGTCAGAAACAGTGGTTCCTTAATGATGATCTCAGGAAAGAAATTGCAGAAGTTGGCAAAGAAGAAAAGTGTCAACTCAGGAGAAAATAGTACTCACAATATTGAAATCGAGTCAGCTCAGGACTCTGCTTTACCACAGAAAGCAACTATCAATCCGAAAATTGCAAAATTACTGGAGGAATATAATGATGTTTTCAAAGAGCCGGATTCAGTTCAACCTCATAGGGATCATGACCATACAATTTGTTTAAAGGAGGGAGCAAAACCAGTAAAATTAAATCCTTATCGTCATACCTTTCTTCAGAAGAATGAATTGGAAAAGTAGGTGCAGCAATTGTGAGATAAAGGCTTCATCCGGAAGAGTCATTCACCCTTTGCTGCACCAGTGATCCTTGTCAAAAAGAAAGATGGTACTTGGAGAGCCTGCATTGAATGACGCAACAATTAGAGATAAGTTTCCTATTCCTCTAGTTGAAGATTTATTGGATGAATTACATTCTGCTAGATTTTTCACTAAACTAGATTTACGGTCTGGTTATCATCAGTTGAGAATGGCTCCTTATGACATTTACAAAACTGCTTTTAAAACTCATCAGGTTCATTATGAATTTTTAGTCATGCCATTTGGTCTCACTAATGCTCCTGCATCTTTTCAGTCTTTGATGAATAGTATATTCAAACAGCAATTTAAGGAAATTTGTTATAGTGTTTTTTGATGACATACTAGTCTACAGTGCTACGCTCGATGCACACTTGCTGCATATGAGAATTTTGTTTGATTTGTTTAAATCTAATGCATTGTTTGTTTAATGCAGTTTTGGTAAGACTAAGGTTGAGTATTTGGGTCACTTCATTGAAGATGGCAGGGTTTCTACCGATCCTTCTAAAGTTGGAGCTGTGCAATCTTGGCCAGTGCCTAAGAATTTGAAATCTCTCAGAGGTTTTCTGGGGTCTCACTGGTTACTACAGGAAATTTGTCAGGAATTACGGAGTTATTGCTAAACCACTGACTGAATTGACTAAGTTGGATGCTTTGCTTTTCATTGGTCTGATATTGCACAGAGCTTTTGACAGTCTCAAATAAGCAATGTGTTCTGCTCCAGTTTTATCATTGCCGGATTTTAACCAACCTTTCACTGTGGAAACTGATGCTTGCAGTGAGGGAATGGGAGCTGTGTTGACTCAGTCGAAACACCCAATTGCTTATATCAGTAGAGCATTCTGCCATAGGAATAAAGGACTTTCTATTTACAAAAAAGAGTCATGGTTATACTACTAGCTGTGGACCATTGGCGTCATTATTTGGAGCTTGGACAGTTTTACATTAAAACGGACCACATTTCCCTCAAGTATTTGCTCCAACAGAAGCTGCACAAGTACATTACAGAAGAAGGGCATTACTAAATTGTTGGGTCTAACTTATGAGATTTTGTACAACAAAGGCTGCAGTCGCTGATGCTTTCTCTCGAGTTCCATTTTCAGATGTAGCTGAAGGTTCTATTTGTGCAATTTCTACAGAGGTTCCGGAATGGCAGAAGGAGATAATAAAGAGTTATGAAGGAGACAATAATGCTAAAGCTTTGCTGCTTTCCTTACTGGCAAATAATCATGGTTCTCCTAATTTTACATTGCTGAATGGAGTGGTACATTACAAGCAACGCATATGTGTAGGATCCCCCACTACCTTGCACGCAAAGATAATAGATCAGTTGCACAACTCTCCTACTGGTGGACATTCAGGCGTTAATGCAACTTATGAAAGAATCAAGCAACTTTTCTAATGGCCAAACATCTCGAAAGATGCGTCTGACTGGGTTCTAAATTGTCCTATTTATCAGCAATGTAAAGCGGAGAGGGCGTCTTATGCGGGAATGCTCCAACCAATGCCCATTCCAGGACAAGCTTGGGTGAGTGTTTCTATGGATTTTATTGAAGGACTACCTAAGTCTACAGGCCGAGACTGCATTATGGTAGTGGTGGACACAGGTTCACAAAATCTGCACACTTCATTGCATTAACACACCCTTTTAGCTGCTGCATTATGGCATCTTTAAGCTACATGGATTGCGTGAATCCATAATTCAGCTTACCACTCTGCCATTAAAAGCGGTTCGGTCTAACTAGAGATGTAATCGAGTCACTAATAGTTAGAGTCGATTGGGTCGAGTTAATTGTAATCGAGTCTGTAAATAGATATGGGCCGATAGAGTATGTGAGGCCCATATCCACCCCTTGTTAGTTGGACTGGCCATTCAGAGTCAGGTATTCAATAAAATTTCACTTTTCCGTTCGTTACTCTGTCTTCCTTTCTATAATAGTCCGTTTTGACAGAATCTACTCTCTCCGATCAACTTCTTGTACTAGTTCCGGCGAGATTCTATTCTCTCCGTAACATTACCTTCATTCTTTCTGCAGAGACTTGGAACCATATTTGGATGTTTAAAACAACTTTCTGATACAAAACAAACTGTTGTACAGGGGGCATAAGCCATAAATACCAAGCATTTCCACCAAGAATCCCAATGTTACAATATCCGTAGCTGAAACTGTACGTAAGTACCTTTATCTATCTTAAGACCACTTTCGAATGTCTCGATTTTAGTAGTGTTTTCTATCCCTTTGGATTCGTGTAGCCAACTCCTTTTAGGGAGTTAAGTGTGGAAGTAGTTCCTAATATTGATCAAACAATGTAGCACGCTTCTAATATATGATCACACTTTTAGGTTTGTTGCAGTGTTAAGATAAACGTGTAGCATGTTTTCATCAACTTCTCTTGGGTTTAAGTGATGGTTATAAGTTATACATAAAAAATTGAAATTATATTTTCACGGAAAGGATAAATTTATCCGATTATTTTAGGGTTTCATGTAAACCCTACATAGGTATACCGACTCAAATGTTATATATAATCACATTAAAACAAAATGAGAGTTCAAATATACAGCTTCAATGTCAACGAGTAGCCGCCTTAGTTCTTCATACCTAGCAAATCATATAGAGAGTCCCATTGCTATCGTCTCATCTATCTTACAAATTTAGATCCATTTTATTTTCCTTAAAAATATTGATGATTATTTCATTGAAAGAAAATGATCCCTCAATGTTTACATGCTACAATCTAACATAACTCATTGTTTTAATGCTCTCTAACATCGGATTAATGATTTACCAGGTACATATCTTTTTCTTACCTATATCTAAGGGATTTATGATTTTTGAGCATTCAAGATCTAGGAAATATATATTACCACGTTCTTCTTAATTTAACCACATAAGATGTATAATAACATCTTAAATTCACTATATATATATATTCATTTCTAGAGATAATTATCACCTTAATTTTTATTAGTCAATAGTCATATATCACCGTGCATAACATCATGATCACTATATTCTTTAATTAGTTAATGTATTTTGTTTTCGATTTTGACTTTTTGAAAGATGATTTAAAATTTATAAAGGCTAGAGTTTAAATTATGACATTCCTGTGTGTTATCATTGAACTTCACATAATTTATTGGTGACATTCCTAAACTAATATATCTTGTTTTTTGACATAAAAATAACCTAACTTTATTCAAAGAACATCATCAGACATCTAGTAATGGAGATTCACTTTAACAGAGATGCATTTTCAACAATTTCAACTTCTCCTTATTCTATTTGCTTCGTCATACAAAGTTACAAAATTTATACCAGCTCATGTTCACCTAGAGACAAGGAATAGTGTACTACAACTTTGGATGGTTTTAGGAAGGTAGTTGAAGATGTTGTCTACAAAGACGGAAAGTGTTTCTTCATTTTCAGTGGTGGAGCCTTGGGTGCATTTGAGGTTTCAAATCGAGAATGGACATTACTTTCAGATATGAATCAATCAAATGGAATGCTGGTTTCTGCCATCCGATCAAGGGCATAATTGGTTTTTTCCAATGAAGTTCTTCTCCTCGTTTTTCATGGCGATCTCTTTCACGTGTTCTGATTCAATACATAATCTCGAGTCACATACCTAGGATGTACCTCACTTTTAGCAACGGTCATGGAAGAATTTTTGTACTTGGAAGACAGGGATATATTATCTTGGTCCTAAACATGCAATTTCTTCTCACTCAAGACATGTACAACTAACTAAATTTGCCAACGCTATCATCGTCGTGCTTGAAAAATGATGAATCAAAATTAAATGGATTGTATGGAAAATATTCCCTGGATTATATTCACTTTGTTCAGTTAATGTTTTCCTCAAAAAGAATTTGTAATTTTTTTTCCTATCTCTGATTTTGTACATAATTTTTTTTAATGATGCGATTCTAAAGATTACAATTAATGATGATTATATCAATCCAAGACAAGCAGGTACAACATTCTTAATTTTTTCCTATTCTTGCTCTCGAAACAAGGTATTCAAGGATACTAAGCACCCTACCTAAAATTGTGTAAAAAATCTAATAAATCAAGAAAATAAATACACAAGCCTAAAGATGATACAACTCTAGAAAGTTAAATGCTTGTATAGGAGGGGAGGATTCTCAAAAACGAAAATAGAATAATTACACTTAGAGACATATTCGAAGGCATAAAAATCTTGGTCATGATATAACCATCCACAAAATGTATATGGATTGAATCAAAGCATAAGATCATCAACTTAAAAGCACGAGATAATTGCCACTAGTAGTTGCTACTGCACCAGACCTTTAAGAAAATGAGTGTTAGCTCAATGATCTAGAAAAGTAGCACTCCAAGAACAATAAAAAATGTAAGTGGATATGTCAACTATTATTGTTGGCACTATCTCTGGCGACGGACTTAAACTAACAAAGTTTTCACCGTACTAGTATACCCGATGGGAAGGGCACTATCTCTGGCGACGGACTTAGACTAACAAAGTTTTCACCGTACTAGTAGATCCCATCATCAACGATCAAACCATGGAAGAGATGAATTCGGAACACCCATCATCGAACCAAGACAAGCGCTAGAAAGAAAGGCCTTCGATGCCGCCACATTGTGGAACATAGAGAAGCCTTGAAACTGAAGAAGTAAGGCTGGGAGAGAAAGGAAAATCAGAGGGAGATGAAGATATGGAGGATGAGAGAGGAGGTTATAGTAGAAAAAGGGTCTCTCCATTTCCCAAAAAAGGAGGCGACGTTAGGGAAATAGAGGGTTATTATTATGGTTTTTGATTTTGGACGAGAGATTCTTAATTTATTTTTTCTTTTCTTAAAGAACTTATATTGTTATAATATAATATATGCATAAAATTGAAATAATATTTTCATGGAAAGGATAAATTTGTATTTTCACATAAACCCTACATGGCTATGTCGAGTCAAACATTATATATAATCTCATCCAAATAAAGTGAGGGTTCATACAACTTCAATTTCAACGAGTAGACGCTTTAGTTCTTCATAGCTAGCAAATCATATAGAGGGTCCATTGCCATCGTCCCATCTATCTTACAAATTTAGATCCACTTTCTTTTCCTTAAAAACATCGATGATTATTTCAATGCAAGAAAATGATCCCCCAGTGTTTACAGACTACAATCCAAGAGAGTTCATTCTCTTTTAATCCTCTCTAGTATTGGATTAATGATTTACCAGGTACATATCTTTTTTTTTATCTACATCTATGTGATTTTGAGCATTCAAAATCTTGGAAATATATACATCACCACGTTCTTTTTAATTTAACCATCTGATCTAGAATTGGCAATGGAGCAGATCGGATCGGATTTTCCCTCGATCTGATCAATACAATCCGGAAAAAATTTCGGACGCTATTATCCAATCCGATCTGCGATATTCACAAACCCGAATCTGGTCCACATTGAAAAAACTAAAATCCAATCCGAATGTCAAATTTTTTAAATTTAATTGTTATAAAATGTCAAATCTCCATAAAAACTTTTGTTTTTAAGACTTGTTTAATTATTTTTTACGTTATTTTTAATTAAGTTGACTGAAAAATAGACATCATTTAATGGATTATGTGTATTGATCTTTGAATTTATTGCTAAAATAATAATATTAATGATATTATTGTAATATTTATATAATAACATATCTGATCGGATTGGATTTGATTTGATAATAAATTTCAATATCTGAATGCGATACGCGGAGTTTTTGATCCGAATTGGATCCGATCAATTATGGATCGGAATCTTTTATTCGATCCGTCAGATCGGATAGGATTGAATTTTCGCGGGTTGGATCTAAATTGCCAACCCTATTTTGATCTATATAATAACACCTTCAATTCAATTCACTTCACTTTATATATATATATAACATTTATTTCCCCAGACAAATTCACTTTAATTTTTCTATTTACTATTCATCATTGTGCATAACATCATGGCCACTATAATCTTAAATTAGCTAATGCATTTTGCCTTCCACTTTGATCTTTTGAAAGATTATTTGAAATGTAAAGAGGTAGAGTTTAAATTATGACATTCATGTATGTTATCATTCAACTTCACATAATTCATTGGTGACGTCCCTAAACTAACTATATATTCCTTCTTGATCACACAGAAATAACCTAACCTAATTATGTTATCATTTAAATTTGGATGCATGAGTAATGAGTCGTGCTTATTTGACCAATTGCATGTATCATATGCAATTTTGATAAAACGTGTCTGGCATTTTGCAGATTGATGGATTTGAGCAAGACAAAAGTGGTAGTCATTTGTGGGACAAATAGAAAAGAAGATCTTTATCGATCCTGCCTTAATCAAGTAATGGAAGCTCGGTGCGTTAGTTTTCATGTATATATAGATCGATGATAAACCTTTTCACCCTATCCTTCTCTTCCACCACATCACCACCACCATTGGAGGTCTCTCCAATGCCGTTCCTCTCCACCATCCCGCTTGACACTTTCCTCTAGTTACTATTACTAGAACTAGCTTTGTTTTTCCTCCTCAGTTTTTGTTTTGCTTCTCATTCTTCTCGAATAACCATTCCTCGAAAGAATCGACAATTTCATGAATGCTTTTAGAATTCTTAGACAAACCCCATCTCTTTCAATAGAATTTGTAACAAGAAATTAATGGCATTAATTTGTACCAAGAAAACAATGGCAAAGAAGAGAGAGATGGTTGCATCTGCATTTGGAGAGGATGATACTAACAATCAACAAACTCAGCTCACGGTCGAGGACTTGAATTACTTGTTTATGATGTGATGAATCTTCTTCGTCATTCTGTTGATTATGAGGTTTGGAAAATATGTTTTTCACTAACCCCCTCACAGATTTATTGGTTATCCATTCGAAAAATATAGTGTTTCTACAGGAGTATACTTGGGTGGGAAGGAAAGGTGTTTTGACTCACAGATTTATTGGTTATCCATTCGAAAAATATAGTGTTTCTACAGGAGTATACTTGGGTGGGAAGGAAAGCTGTTTTGATTTTCTTTGGTGACAAGTAATTGATTCTTCAGTCCTAGGAATTTTACAGCTCTACAAACTGATTTTTTTAGCCAATCGTAACATTGTATAACAATATAGGTTTCTAAAGTTATGATTCGTAGGTGCGTTATTCAATGTAAATGATTGAAGATTTCCTTTTTTGCAATCGTATAAAATGACTCGGTAGTTTTGTTTTTTCATGACACTTGATTTGAGTGTAAAATTTATTTTTGGTTGTCATATGATCGCTGAGGTAAGACAAAAGATAACTCAAAGTTATCTTATCTTACGGACAGAGAACCCACCGCCAGAGTGAGAATCGCGATGGAGAGAATTGATATCAAATGGTCATGTACGACGCCGGTGATGGATGCATGGTCTTCCTATTCAACTTAACCATAGTTGTAGCTTTGAATGAAAGATGGATAAGAGTAGGAAAGTTTTATTTGAAGTGTGAGTGTGTAGTTTTATTTATAATGCCTTAACATAGTTACTAGTAGAGAGGTGATTTTCATTTGGGATTAGGATAAAATAGGTCAACTGGGTTAGCTATTAACAAACCTACAATTCGGTACGTTCATAATAAGCTTATAACTCGGTATGCTCTTAGCAAGCTACTCCCTAAATTATGATATGTCCATAATAAAAACCTTCCTTTTTTTTCCGCGGTTTCTGAATCTCTTCGATGGAAATTGAAGTTTTCTCTGAGACTTCTAGTCCTGGAATCAGTCCTAGGATCTCATTCTCTCATGATCTCAACCAATCAAGTTGATGCCTTACTAGAAAATCATCAAAAAATATCAGTCCAGGAATCCGATTTTGATTTCTGTTTAGGAAATAATCATTTTGGCAGTTCAAGAGAAGTAGCAATAAAGCTTCAAAACAGAAAACAGAATCTTTGCCGACTTGAAAAATTCTCTCAACCAAAGCCAAAGATCAATGCATTAGCAACAAAGCTTATGTCGACACTTGAACCGAGCTCGAACTTTCAAAACCCAGAAAAAACAGTAGCTCAACCAGATGAAGACAAACTTTCAGCAATATCAATGACATGATAACCACCAAAAACCATCTCCAAGAACAATATAGCTAGCCAATTTGAAGAACAACATTGAACATTTGGCAATTTCTAGTTAAAGAAATATCAAAGAGATGTGAATTCGATCTCTACTGTTATATACAGTTGAAACTTGAAAAGACTTAGTTAGAAAATTTTGTTATTTCTAACACAACTCTCCCATTAACCTGCCATCATATTTCCTAAAAGGTCAAAATGCAGAATTTTATCTTCGATTATAATCTGGGTCAGTGCAATCCTTCTCCCTATCTCTAATGATCGCAACTGAACTCGGTCCCTTGAATTCATGTAGTTCTCTGATTCAATCATAGAGCTTTATTTGCCAACTTTCATTCTCATCTGTAGGCACCTGAAGATGTTATGTTATCTGATTCTGGAGTGCTTGGAGTACTGAAGATGCGAGCTCGTGCCTTTTCATAATCCTCCGGCCTCTCTTCCACACTTGTCAAAGAATTTCTCCAAGTTCATTGGCAATTATATTAGTTGGCAATACATCACACATAATTCCCATGTGTGCTCATACCTTATACTAGTACACTAGTGTACAGAGAAAAAGCAGTTATCAATAGATCTGGGCAAACGAGCTGTCCGGCCCGGTCCGGCCGAGCTCGATCGGAAAACGAGCCGAGTCGGGCCTCAAAATTTTCCGATCTTCGAAATCGAAGTCCGAGTCCGGCCCGCTTCCGATCTCGAGTCGATCCGTTTAAAATTAAAAAAAAAAAATTATAAAAATTGAAACAAATAAATACCAATTACCAAACAATCTAAACTTTCGAAAGTGCCAAAAAACGATAAATGAAACCAGAATATTTCACAGTTTCAATTAAACATACCAATTTTGTTTCACAGTTGCTGCCAGCCAGAATGTTAAACATACAAGATTTGTTTCATAGTTTCACAGTTTATTCAACTTACTGCTTACATCCTTTACATAACCAATAGTTAGAATCCAGTACTTTCATCATCTCCATGCGACTCAATCACATTTGAGCCCTCGACAGTTAAGAAACTTACATTAGACACGCTGCTAGAATTAGAATTCTCTCCACTTCCATAACTTGCACTCCTGAATATTGTGCGATGATGATCATGTGGTATAATATTAATATCAGCCGCATTCTTCATGTACTCTACAAATAGCAATTTCAAATTATCCATCACTCTTTCCACTTTCACATTAACATTTATTGGATCAATTTCTTCAAAACATACCTTGCAAAAAAAGAACAAAGAGAAAAGAAAAAACAGAATTACAGGCAGTGTAACAATTCAGCCAGTGTACCAGAATTACAACTTGTAACAGAATCATGGCCAGAATTATAATTATAACAGAATAAAAAGGCAGTAACCAGAATTATAACCGGTGTACCAGAATTACAACTTGTAATAGAATCATGGCCAGAATTACAATTAGTTTAGAATCATACCCGTACCAATTCAAGCTTCATGCGGGGATCAAGAATAGATTCAAGGAAAAGAATCTCGCTGTATTCTTCCTAATACTTATCAAACTTCTCTTGCATTAACAAAATCATGGTCTTGATTGTAGGATCTTCATTGCTCTTATATTTTACTAAAAGAGACTCTATCTTCCAAACTTGACTGAAATACACATTACATGTCGGGGTAGGCAGAACCAGAAATCAAATTTGTCATGTCATAAAATGGACGCAATAATTCACAAAAGTTTTCCCCTCTAGTCCACTCCGCCTCATTAGGACACCACTTGTAGTTAGGATCATGAGCCTTTAGGAAATTGAAAGCTCTCTTATGCTTCAAGGCACTTTCAAGCATCAAGAATGTTGAATTCCAGCGAGTACATCGAGAGACAAGAATGCACCACCCTCAATACCAGCATTTTTTACTTGCTCGGCAAATACACGTTTCCTACCTTCAAATGCCTTGACATACTTGACACTCTCCTTGATTTTCATAATAGCTTCTTTGGCAGCACTCAAATTTAACCCATCTTGTACGATCAAATTCAGAATATGTGCACAACATCGTATGTGAAAAAAATTTCCTTTACATGGCAAACCATCAAGCAATACAAGTGAATCTTTAAGCTTATCTTGCATGTTATCATTCGATGAAGCATTGTCTAATGTTATCAAGAATATCTTTCGCTCAATTCCCCAATCAGTTAAAACATCAAACACTTTTTGAGACAACATTTGACCAGAATATGGAGGAGGAAAACTAGCAAATGCCAATATATGACTATGTAACTTGAAGTTATTGTCAACAAAATGTACAGTGATAGCAATATAACCTTCAACAGTACAAGCAGTCCAAACATCAGATGTCAAACATATTCTACCTTTAATATTCAGCATAGTTTGTTTTAGTTTAGCTTTTTCTGCAAGATGTATTTTTCAAATATCAGAGGATACTGTTTTCCTAGATATAAGTTGTACATCCGGATTCAAATACTTAAAGAGTTCTATTACAGCACTATACTCAAAAAATGAAAAAGACGGATCATGCCGGATGATTGACATGGCCAATTTTTCACGAAAAATAGCTTGAGATATCTTTCTGCTCCTAACTCTACCCTCTTGATCCATAAACATGTCAGGTAGCTTACCAAATTTTGACTGATATAATTTGCAAGATTTCATATGACGTTTAAGGGTTGATGTTCCATAGTTAGATCCTCCACCAATTAATTTAGATAAACAACCCCTACATTGTGACTTAAACTTGAGCTTATTATTGTCATTTTCATCAGGTTCTTCCCCAATTCTAACAAAACAATTCCATACCTCTGACTTCAAGCGTTTAGAAGTTGCACCAGTAGAAGGTCTATTCGGTAAGTGGACAACATCATCATCAGATTCAAAGCCTGCATTGAACATCCTGTTCTGCTCATCTATATTAACTTGCTGTCCGTTCGTTCCTCCATCACCACTTAACATATTGGCTTTAGAATCCATTCTACATATTAAGAAAATTAATAACCCATCAAAATCAGTAATAGTTACACAATCAACTACATGTACACCAATATAAATGGCAATAATAGACTATAAAACAGTTATGTTAAAGACAATGGCAAACAATCAACTATATATACACCAATATAAATGCGTCTATATATACATAATCAATCATTCATTCATTCTCATATCATTTTATAAAAATCTAAAACTCTCAGAAAAAAATATCAAATCGAAAAAAATGTCTCAACAAATAATGATTACTCCAGAGTTGAAAGCTAAATCGAATATTGAGCTGCTTTCTAAGATTACCAATTGTTAATTAATGAGCTAAATCACATATATATTATTTTGTATATATAATGGCTTGCCAGAAAAGAAAGTCATCATCAAACTCCTAATAATGAGCTGCTTCTAAGATTACTAATTGTTAATTAATTAAGTTCCAATCATCATTATTAATTAGTCTATGATGAAAATATTCATTTTCAAGATCAAGCTGCTTCTAAGATTACTTTCAAGATCAAACTCTAGGACGTTTTCGGCCGACACTTTTATCGCCAGCAACTGATTATTAATGACGCACAAAGAATGAAACTTGCAGCCATTTGACCATTAACCAATTAAATTATATATAAACTTAAATAACAACTCAAATACAACAAATCCAAATATCCTCATTGACATGTTAAAAATGACAGTATACGATTACAACTTTGTAGATCAAAACAGAGAAAGAAAAGTTTTTTACCTGTTATAAGAGCTTCACGATCACGGTGGGAACTGAGATAGAGAGAATTAGAAAGTTGAAATTGAAATCGAAATCAACTGGGAAAGAATCGAAATCGAAATAAATTTTAGAAAGTTTAGAGAGCAGTGGATCAATTTGGTAATGAATGAACTCAACTGACGATTGATGATTCTGTATTTTGTTTTGTGTTTTTTGAGCCTGTCTCTCGAGAGTGAATGAAACTGAAGGTGAAAGTTGAAGCTGTGTATGTATTACTGTTAGTGACTTAGTGTGTAGTACGGTAGGGTTTCAAAGAGGTATGTAATTACATAATCATCCCTCTATTCTTTGCTCTACACAGTTGGCATGTAATTTTTTTTTTTTACAAAAAGCCCGCGGGCTGTCCAGGATCGGCTCGGCCCGAGCCCGCAAAAAGCCCGAGTCCCCCGATCCCATAAAAATCCGCCTTCTAAACGATTTTTTTTGTCAAGCCCAAGCCCGCTTATTTTTCGGGCCGATCCCGGGCTTTAAGCCCGTTTGCCCAGGTCTAATTATCAGTGGCTCTTTATAGTTTTATTCTGAAAAGAAATGCCATTTTGAATTTTTTTTTTAAAAAAGGAAAAAAAAAGAAAACTCTTATTGAATAATACTCCTAAACTATTGTTGTGGCACCAGAATGTTCAAATTTATAAAACTCTGTTTTAAAGATTTTTACGGATTGTATTTTTCGATCATTTTGTTTGAACAGATCACATATTGATCATGTATCCATAAATACTTGTAACGAAAATACATACTTCACGGATCGTTTTGTTCGAACAAATCACACACTCTGTATCATCCATAATTGGCCATCAGGTTAATTAATCAAATCTTCCTCTACATGCCTTATCATAGAACTTCTGAAACGAGGCATGCTAAGCAGATTCGCGATATCTACACAGACATGCTGTGTAGTTGAGGATTCATATAGTCCATTCCACGAGAATTGAGTGTTCTGTAACTAATGTTCAGAGTACTATTATCAAAATCAATGTAGGAACGACACTACAGTTTGTAGTACAAAGAGGCAATGCAAAAAAAAAGGAAAAACATTTTTTATTTTGTGTTTTCACTCCAAAAAAATCTAAATTAATGGGCCTCTTTGAAATTAGGCCCATATGTCTCCATGGAATGGTATAGCTATGGGTTGAATTGCATCGGTATTATAAAAAAAAGGAAATCCTCAAAATAGCATGGCCCACATCGTGGGAGCCACCACCAGCAGGGTAAATTAGACTTTTGGTTTTACCCAATTCCATCTAAAATGTGACACAGTAATTTCCTTCTAGAAAGAAGTACAGTTACAGAGGGAAGTAAAAAAACCAACGAATTTTAACTGCAGTATAACAGAAAACATAAAAGAAGATTTCTTCGTGTTTTAATTCTTATCAAAATCTTCTTCTTCTTCGCTGACCATCAAATTCCAAGACCCTAATCGCACCTCCAATCCACCACCGTTCATGGCGGAGACCGACCCCGTCCTTGCGGCACAACAACCACTACCTCTCCAAAACCCCCATGAATTCGATGCATTGCCGATACCGCCTCTCGATCCTCTGTTCATATCATCGGATGACCCCGTAATGACCGATCTCGATTTCAATTTCGACGATAATTTCGAGCTCGATTTCACCTTGCACGATTTTGACGATTTCTACTTCCCCTCCGAAACCGAGCCTATCTCAGTAATCCCTAGCGACAACAGCAACTCGAACACACTATCTCCGGAATCGGGCAGCTCCGTGGTTCTCGGCTGCGATCATATTGATTTGGGCGGTGCTGAAGCGTCTGGGTTATGGATTTCTCCTTCAGGTGAAAATTCTGGCAGCCTCACGTCAGGTCAACAACCGAGTCGGGAGGAGTTCTCGGCTGCGGAACCCGTATCATCCCACGGGTCGGGTAATTTCGTGTCGGGTGAGTCTTCTGGGCCTGTAAAATATTCTTCTGATTCCTCCTCGGAAAATTTTGTGGTCGAGCAAAATGCGAAGTTGGAGGGGATCAGAAACGGTACCGGCTTCCCTAAGAGGAAGAAGGGAAGTGAAGATATCGATAGCCACATGAGGAAAACTAAGTGTAGAAAACCTGAGAAAGAGAAAATGGTATTCAAGGCTAATTTGGATTCGGTGAAAGAGATGAGTGAGGATGAGAAAAGGAAGATTAAGCTGCTTAGGAATAGGGAGAGCGCTCAAATTTCGAGACAAAGGAAGAGGCATTACGTGGAAGAGCTGGAAGAGAAGGTAAGAAGGATGCAATATACAATTGCTCAAATGAACGGTCAATTGTCTTACTTTATGACTGAGAATGTAACTTTGAGGCAACAGTTATTTACTGGAGGAGCTAATAATACTTCTCCGATGATGTATCCACCACCGCCCATGGGGTATCATCCTATGGTTGCGCCACCGTATATGGTGAATGGATCGAAGGTGCCTTTGGTACCAATTCCTAGATTAAACCCACAATCCAATGCACCTGCCCAAAAAGCTAAGAAGACTGAAAGTAAAAAGAGTAGTGGGGGTAGAACTAAGAAAGTTGCTAGCGTTACTTTTCTCGGTCTTTTGTTTTTCATATTGTTGTTTGGTGGGTTGGCCCCAATTGTGAATATGAAATTTGGTGGAATGAAGGATGAAGTTACTGGTGGATTTTATGATCAACATAGAGGTGGGGTTATTAGTGTTGATAGTTTCAGGAATGGTTCTGGAGTTGATCACGAAGGAATGAAATTCAAGCGGTCATCTGGTTCCGATGGCTTAGCTCGTGTTCATAATGGCAGTGAGCCGCTCGTCGCGTCTCTCTATGTTCCAAGGAACGATGCGCTTGTTAAGATTGAAGGTAATTTGATTATTCATTCGGTTTTGGCATGTGACAAAGCAAGGGCCTCCCAAAAGGAAAATAATACTGAGACGGGCTTGGCCGTCCCGAGAGATTTACATGCTGCATTGGAAAAGGATCCTCAAATGTTGCATAGAAATCCTAGTAAACGACCAAAGGCCATTGCTCCTGGTGCCAGTCATATATTGAAGGACCACAAGAAGTCACCTGCAGCGGATGGTAAAGTGCAGCAGTGGTTCCGTGAAGATCTCGCTGGTAAGTACTAAATTATGGCAGGACATTTGTTCTTAGTTGTGCTTGACAAGTAATAATTTACTGAACTGTGATTTCAGTTTGAGTTAATTTTGTAACTGCATGATACCTGTGTCTCTTCTATTTTAGATATATTCCGTTGCATGATCTCCTGTCACATGTTTTATAATACGTTGTTTATTAGTCCTTTTCTCTCCTTTTACCATTATTGCATCTGAAATTCTAATATTACGTTGGTGCAATTTGGAAAACTTCTTTTATTTCAATATGCATGTGAATAGTGGCTGTTTATTACCCTCTATTATTATCACAACTTTTATTGATCGCTCGTTATCTATAATTCAGGGCCATTTTTGAGTTCTGGGATGTGCAGCGAAGTGTTCCAGTTTGACGTCTCGTCAGCTCCTGCTTCCGGAGCCATCATCCCTGTCTCGACAATTACAAATACATCTGGAAAGCATGAAGTCAACAGTACAAACATAAACAGAGGAAGGAATAGAAGGATTCTAAGAGGGCTTCCAGTTCCTCTCCCTGGATCCAAAGTCAACTTCACTGCCGAGCAACTGAGAGAAACTTCACGACGAGCCAATTTCAAAGGAAATGGATCTGCATCGTCGCCCGTTGTCGTCTCCATTCTCGTTGATCCCCGAGAAGCTGCTGACGTGGATATGGTCTCCCCGAAGTCCATATCTAGGATTTTTGTGGTTGTGCTAATAGATAGTGTGAAGTACATAACATATTCGTGCATGCTTCCTCGCACCGGCACTACTCACATGGTGACGGCTTGAAGATGGCTGCTCGACTCCCGTTTCTGTATATCAGAATAAAATTAGCAGGCTTATAGAGTATACAAACATGACATTGTGCTAATTTAACCGTTTTAGTTGTTAGAGGTTAATGTTTTGTATGCTTTGAAAGGTTTTTGTATACTTGAAAGAAACTATCATAAACAAAGTTAGTGATTCATTAAAATTGCATTTGGATGTATGAGTTGGATTAACTACGATTCAAATCAATGAACATAATTGTGAGTTTGATAAATACTCGCACATACATTTCAAACTATTCTTGGGTATGTTAGATATTCCTTCTGTCTCTCACATGTTTTTTAAGCTATTGACACAAAAAATAAAATGGAATGAAAAATTTTACATACCTTGATATAAATTAGACTTGAAAATCATCTATTTAAAATAAAATAAAAAATTTTAAAAAATGTGTATTGTGAGACGGAGGGAGTATCATATGAGAGATGACCATCATTGTCAACTCTACACACATATCATAATATCTCATTTTCATGGATAACCGGTCAAATGATTCTCCATGAAACCTAAAAGAAAAAGAAAAAGAGAGCTTTTAATACTATCAATTCTTTCTCAACAACGTCTTACTTGCGTGGAAGAAGTGAAAAACATAGTGGCAATAACAAATTCCTCACAAGGAAAATTGCCAAAACAAAACAACAGAGGCAGACGTAGAACACAACAACAGAACCAAGCAGACATAAAATAATGCGAGTGTTTTGATTTTAACGAGGCTTAAGGTCCATTTGCTCTTTTTCTACTTATATAAAATGAATACAGTTTTGATGATCATCAACCCTAGAAGAGCAAAGTAAATCGCATCGCTCAACCAGATAAAATAAATTTGCAGCCTGCCAACTCTATCGTATCATATTCGCGTCTCTGTAAGTGCCTCTCACTATTCAAGTTTTTGTTTTTACCCCCCCATTAATGAATTTAGGGTTCGTTTTCGTGTACCAATTTTTCTGGGTTGCTTTTAGTCTAAGATTCAAAATTTTAGCTCATGTGTAAAAATTTAGCTTTGGGTTTGCCATGTTTCAAGTATCCCTCGATGGTTCTTATTTGATTTGAGATTTATTTGATTTTTATGTGATTGGTATAAATTTATGTCGTAATTTATGTGGGGAGCTATCTCTGTTCTATGCAGGAACAACCTGTTTTCTTTTAATCACATATTTTCTCATTCTGTGTTAGATAATAGAAAATAGTGCATTCTTCTTTGTATGTATGTATCTCCTATAAGTTGTTGAATAATTTCTCTTATATTCGTTGGTTAATTGAGCAGAGCAATGGATGCAAAAGCAGAACCTAAGAGGAGAGTTGTTGCTGAAAATGGTGATACCTCAGAAGACTTGGTCCTTGCCACTCTTATCGGAAACGGAGAAGATTTGGGTCCTATTGTGAGGCATGCATTCGAGATGAAGAAACCTGAGTCTCTTCTTCAACAACTCAAGCATGTAGTAAAGAAGAAAGAGGTTGAGATCGAAGATATTTGCAAAAGCCACTACGAGGAATTCATCTTTGCTGTCGATGAGCTTCGGGGGGTCTTGGTTGATGCAGAGGAGCTGAAATGCGAGCTTTCCAGTGATAACTTTAAGCTGCAAGAGGCCGGTAGTGTTCTCTTGGTCAAACTTGAGGACCTACTGGAATCCTATTCAATTAAGAAGCATGTAACAGAAGCTATCAAAATGGCGAAAAACTGCATACAAGTTGTCGAGCTTTGTCAAAAATGCAACGGTTTCATTTCCGAAGGTCAGTTCTATCCTGCATTAAAAACTCTAGATATGATTGAGAAGAGTTCTCTGCAAAATATCCCGATGAAGCCACTCAAAGTAGTCATAGGGCAGAGAATTCCGGTAATAAAACAGCATATCGAGAAAAAAGTTACTCGACAATTTAACGAATGGTTAGTTCGAATAAGGACTTCTGCCAAGGATATTGGCCAGACGGCGATTGGGCATGCTGCATCGGCGCGTCAACGAGACGAGGACATGCTGGAGCGTCAGAGGATAGCCGAGGAGCAGAATGATTCTGTTGTCGGAGATTTTTGTTACACCTTAGACGTGGAGGAAATTGACGAAGATTCGGTTCTTAAATTTGATCTCGTCCCTCTTTATCGGGCATATAACATTTATTCGTGTATGGGAATCCCCGAGCAATTTCGTGACTACTACTACAAGAACAGAGTATTGCAGCTGAATTCCGACTTACAAATCTCGTCGCAACCATTTATTGAATCATATCAGACATATTTGAGTCAAATTGCTGGCTATTTTATTGTGGAGGATCGTGTCTTAAGGACAGCTGGAGGCTTCTTACGGGCCGATCAGGTTCAGACAATGTGGGAAACAGCAGTAGGTAAAGTAACTTCGGTTTTGGAGTCTCAATTTTCTCGTATGGATTCCACAACACATCTTCTCTTGGTGAAGGATTACGTCGCTCTCCTTGGGGCGACCCTCAGAAAATATGGGTACGATGTGGGCCCGATTCTCGAGGTCCTTGACAATAGTCAAGCCAAGTACCACCAGCTCCTCTTGGAAGAGTGTCGGAAGCAGATTGTCGACATTCTTACGCATGACTCTTACGACCAAATGGTACTGAAAAGGGATACGGATTACGAGAGTAACGTCCTGACATTCCATCTCCAGACTTCCGATATCATGCCGGCTTTTCCATACGTAGCCGCGTTTTCCTGTATGGTTCCCGATACTTGCCGTGTCGTCAGATCATTCATCAAAGGGTCTGTAGATTTCCTCTCCTACGGATTGCGTACGAACATTTTCGATGTCGTCGGGAAATATTTAGACAAGCTCTTGATCGATGTGCTGAATGAAGCTTTACTCAATATAATCAGTAGTGACAATGTAGGCATATCTCAAGCCATGCAGATTGCTGCAAATATCGCCGTTTTAGAACGAGCTTGTGACTTTTTCTCCCGGCATGCAGCCCAATTATGCGGAATCCCAATCCGATCAGTCGAGCGTCCTCAAGCCACTTTAACTGCCAAAGTGGTCCTCAAAACTTCGAGAGATGCAGCTTATCTGTCCTTGTTGAGTTCGGTGAACAAGAAATTGGACGGATTCATGGTGCTGACGGAAAATATCAGTTGGACATCAGAGGAAGCACCTCAGCAGGGGAATGAATATATAAACGAGGTCCGTTTCTACCTCGACACCCTCATGTCGACAGCTCAGCAGATTTTACCATTGGATGCTTTGTACAAGGTAGGGAGTGGTGCCCTCGACCACATTTCGAATTCTATAGCATCGGCGTTTCTCAGTGACAGTGTGAAGAGGTTCACCGTGAATGCGGTTATGTCCATCAACATGGATTTGAAGACGTTAGAGAGTTTCGCCGACGACGCGTTTCAGAGTACTGGTTTGTGTGAGATATACAAGGACGGTAGCTTTAGAAGCTGTTTGCTAGAAGCACGGCAATTGATAAATCTTCTGTCAAGCAGTCAGCCTGAGAATTTCATGAACCCTGTGATAAGGGAGAAAAATTACTATACTTTGGATTATAAGAAAGTGGCTACCGTCTTGGAGAAGTTTAAAGATTCCTCAGATGGGATATTCGGAAGCCTTGGAGGTAGAAATACAAAAACAAATGCTCGGAAGAAATCCATTGATACACTGAAAAAGAGATTGAAGGACTTCAGCTAGTTGAGCCTTTTTTTTGTCCTTCCAATTAATATAGATTTTATGATATTTTTCCATTTTGGTAGTATAAAAAGATCATACTTTTCCGTACACTTGGGTGTAGAAGTTGGAGAAATGCTATTCCTACTCCTACGAAGCTTTATATCGGTACATTTTTTATTTTGTGATGACTGACCAGATTTCAAACAGATTTTATGCTGTGTCTTTGATCAGGTGTCCTGCTTTCCTATTCACTAGTAGATACATGAAAATGAAAATGATACATGGGTGTATAAATTGCAAGTAATTGGGACCGCTTGGACGAAATTTGACTAAGATGACTAGAATGGCCATTAATTTTTTTAGATAGAATGAGTTTATTTTTATTTATCACAATAAAATGGTTAGTCCCAAAATAAATTAAAATCGAAAGCTTAGGAGGCTAGTTGTATATAGGGAGGTGTTAGGCAACTTAAAATACCCGTTTTATTATACGGTAACCTAAATTAAAATTGTTTTTCTCTTATGGAAACCGAATTGCACATAAACTATAAGTATAGGGATAAATTATACATCGACCTAATTAATGATCAGACAAGAAATGAAGAAAGTAAAAAAAAAAAAAAAAAAAAAGTAATCTGTCAACCCACCCAAACAAAAATAAGAAGAAAAAAAACTACAAAAGCCCTATACTAATTAATCTAGATCTGAGGCTAATTTTATTTTTGTTCTTAGGGAGGAGTGAGTCAAGAAGAGGAGCAAGCAGAGATCAGGTCGGCATAAAACTTGCTGAAAGGATGTCTACGTTTTTACTTCATAGAATGTATATGACCAAAAAATAGATCAGAATTAACTTACTAAAACTGAAATTTCTCTGAACAACAAAAAACCGAAATTGTATCTAAAGTTGGCACATTGTACTTGATATCGCACGAAATAAATTAACATTTTTTTTTGAAATAAAAATAAATAAATTAATATTAGTCCATATGAATAAAGTCCAATATGGTCGGAAGTAGGAGGCCCAAGCTCACACGCGTCAAGATAAGGATCGAAGGGGATGATCAAGTCAAAATCAAAGTCATTTGGCACATGTGCTATGAGTAACGGCATTATGACCCCTCCATTAGTGTCCCTCATTACTCCACCCAATAAACACCTTTATACCTCCTACTAATGGTTCGTAACCCCTCTTAATGGTATACTTGGGGACTAAGTAAGACCCTTATAAATAACTAAGGGCATACACTCACAAACCAACCTTGAATACACCTACTACTACACTTCACACACAACTCTCTATAGCTATTAGCAAATTGTAATTTTTCTATTTCATCTTGTAATCACCAAACAGGCTGGTAATTCATGTTCTTACTATGAATGAGAGGCTTGGCATTTTCTGGATCATTAGTACTAGTTTGTAATTTGGTCACTGATACTAAGGAGTAAAGAGTATGGTTGTATAGGTTTCCCCGTAAAAAGTAAAGAATATGAATTCTACGTTTTCACTCTTCAGGAAAGTGACCACCAACATCTATGATCAATCAGACAGAGTTTCACATTTTCATATCCAAAAGAGTAAAATTACGGCCGAAACTGGAATCCATCTCTTTCACTTTCTAGGTAACAACCAACCAACTAAATAAGCAAACCGATTCAATAAGAAAAAAGAAATCAATTCAATAAGGAAAAAGAAAAAGTTTTCGGAAAATAATCCCTTCCTTTCCCTAAGCTCAAACAACAATCCATTTCATTTTTCCAGCAACCAAACACAAATGAGGTGACAACCAATCAACTTAAAAAATCCAATACGCATAAAGGTCCAATTTTGATGACAAACAAAACGCGAAAATTCCACCTTTTCCCCGAACTCAAAGGATTTTTTTCGTGGGAATTTAAGTGAGAACCAACCAAGCAAGCAAACTAAACAAACTTAATACTCAAAAAAAAGCTCACTACTACTAATGTAAACAATTCAAATCCACAGACAAGCATAGCAACCAATTCTTCTCGTTTAAAACTGGCTGGTGGAACAGTAACAGAAGAATAGCAACTAACATATTGCCAATGATGGTTTGTAGTGATAGAAGTCATTTTCTTTGTAGTGATAGAGCCTCCCACAATGTATATCAATGTAGTATGGCGGAAGGGAGAAGGGCCACGCAAAAGTGTTCTGGGGAAAGAGTATTTGATAAAGACATATTGGTTGTTTCCGACGGTTCCTCCAGCATGGTACGTAACGAGAATCTAGACACAATCCTTTATATATGTCTCTGTGTAGCCAATGATGGTTGTTCTGGCCACCAATATTGCCAATGTCAACAGTTGCCTGAGCTGCATAACTCACCGCTCCAGCAACCAGTGACGGTTGGAAGTTCAGTACATCATAACTCAGGAGGCCGATCTTAGCAAGAAAGAAGCATAACTCCTACGTCTACAAAAAAAAAAAAAAAAAAAAAACATAATGCTATTAAGTTCTACCTTCATTGGTTTTTTTTTCTTGGTCTCACAATTGGATGCCGGCAGAAGGGATGTTAAAGTAAGCATATAAAACCAAAACATGTACTATTGATGGGTAATTACGGAGAGCCTCAAGTTTTTGCCATAAAACAATTACAGAGTAATCGCAAAAAGGCAAAACAAAAATGTTCATAACATAAAGAATTAGCAATTACATTACCAATTCATTAGAAGCTTTCTTGAGTAAGAACACAACACATCCACTGAAAAATAAACATCTCTAGGACATTGATCAAGATCTCTGAAAAATGTGTTTCTTCCGTTAATTTGACGAAGCAGGAATGTTATCAATCAAACTCGAAATTGTTCCTCATCAGACTCCGATCCCGACACCAACTCCGGGGGCACGACACTGTTGTGTAACAGAACCGTTAGAGGTGGACATCGTTTACTATTCCCGGGTTTCTCAAAACCGGGAGTGTTAATTGTCATTAATTAAGTTCAATCCCCGGTTTCTCAAAACCGGGAAAGCTTGTTCCCGGGCGTACCAAAACCGGGACTAGCTATTCTCGGGAATGGCAAAACCGGGAACCGTGTGGCCGGTTTTCTCATTCACGGACCCGGTAATGCCATTACCGGGAATAGCTATTCCCGGTTTTGGTACGCCCGACTTACTTTATTCCGTAAATGCCATACCCGGGACACTTTTCCTATATAAACCAACTCGCACCGTATACATTTTCACAATCTATCTCCATCTTTTTCTCAAAATCTCTTAATATCAAAATTTAGTGTTTCCTTTCGTATTAATTTTATATTTTTTTATTAAATATATCTTCATATTTAAATTTATATTGGAAGAGTTCTATACAATATGTCGATGGCAAGATCGTTGTATGTAGTGTTCCCGACGCAACATATACGCTCGAAGATAGGTTTAGTTATGATGATTTTTCCAAAATAATGTGTATTTTTGCTGGGATTGAAAGAGAAGCGGTAGAATTGAGGCTAATCTACGTATACGCCGTTGATAACGGTGATAAGCGATGTATCGTCATCAATGATGATGCTACATTATCATTGATTTATCAACATCAATCTTGGAGTCGGGACTTGTTCATAAGTCACCTTCCGATTCGTAATTTGGGTGGAACATCGAGACCCAATGCTGGGGGAGAGTCGAGTAGTAGGCCTCGCGGACTGCGGGGATACGGGCCCTCCAACGAGGATTACATTGTTCCTCGCGTTGCGGATTATCATGTCTTCAGCAATATGGATGGACCTGATGAGATAACAAACCGCCGAATGCCTACTTGTCCAGATTTATACAATGGTGACCTTAACACCATAAAGCTGGGAACACATTTTTCGAACAAGGAAGAACTTCAGGGTGCGGTAGCCATTTGGTCAACTAGGCATGGAACAAAGCATCGCACTACGTTATCAGATTAGACGAGATGGGCGGCAGAATGTATAAATCGTCCGAACAGACGTACTAACGCACCGTTCAACGGTACTGCATGTAACTGGAGGCTCCGTGCTTCGTATAAGATCGAATATCGTACGTGGCAAATTATAGTGTGGTGCGACGGACATAATTGCGACGGTGCAAACAACGAACGGGATGACCGAAATATATCGCAAAATCATGTAGCCCACGTCATAACTTCGAAGATTCGCGAACGTCCAAATTACCCAATCAAATCCATCATTGATGACTGCGAAGCAGTATTTGGCTGTAGAATAGGCCGGAAAAAAGCTTGGAACGGCAAGCGGGTTGCACTGAACCAGGTATATGGAGATTGGGAAACAAACTTTCGCCAACTGCCCAGTTACATGCGTGCTCTAGAACAGTGCAACGACGGGACGAAAGTACAGTGGAAGTTCAAGAAAGAAGACGGGGTGGTACATAGTCGGAGGAAGATTTTCAGGTACGAACTATGTTTACTGTGCACGGTATATGTCTGCGAAATAGATTTTTATGATTTCTATTATTTTTTTCAGATACATATTTTGGCATTTCGGTGCCACCAAACAGACATTTGAGCACAGTCACCCTGTGGTTACCGTCGACGCAACGCATCTTAAAGGGGCGTACAAGGGTAAGGCGATCGTGGCGCTTGTGAAGACTGCTAACCTCAGAGTCGTGCCAGTCGCATATGCCGTAATAGACGAAGAGTCGACCCACAGCTGGTATTGGTTCTTGAAATATTTAAAAATATACGTTCTGCAAGATTCGTTTACTTGCATAATCTCTGATTGTCATTCTGGCATCCTCTCTGCTATCGTTAAGATGGATACAAAATTTCCGAACTGGGGAGTTCACAGGTAATGACGACATCCCAATTTTATTTGCAATTCTATATACGTATTAGGCCATCAATTTAAAACATTTCACATGCACAGGTACTGCATGGAGCACATTCGTGCCAATATGATTGCAAGTGTCCCGAAGAAGAAAGGAATATATGGGTTATGTTGGGCCGTTTCAACCGCTTTGGATCAGGAACAATATACGAAGGCTTGGACAGATCTAATACAAACGAGTCCTCATGCAGCTACATACCTTCAACGTATTCCCCTAGAGAAATGGACATTGTTCCAAGACGGATTCTACCGATGGGGCATCACTACCTCCAACGACGCGGAGAGTTACAATAACGTTCTCAGAGGAGATCGATTCTTGCCAATAAGGGCGTTAGTCCGGCCACTCACGCAAAAGCGATGGAGATTTTTATGGACGAGATTGCAAAAATAAATAGGCTTAGATATTTGCTTGCAGAGAAACCGTATCGGACATTCCAAGATAACAAAATGAGGGCCAGGCGGTACGATGTATCCTTATATCCAAATTGTCCCGACCGTACGTTCCGTGTGGTATCTCCGCCGTTGCGCATGGGAGTTCCGGGCAAAGAACACACTGTACAATTTGACACGGGTTCTTGCACATGTTTACAGTGGGACACTTACAGGATTCCTTGCTCTCACGCAATGGCTGTTGGTAAGGCACTTGGCGTTCGTCGTTTAGATCTAGTTCACAGTTGCCACACATGGGACGGTTGGAAACATCAATTCAGTGGTGTATTTCATCCTCTACCGAATGATTGGCCTGTATCGGGATTTTGCTTACTACCGGACGACACGCGGATGGTTCATCACACAGGTCGTGGTCGTAGAAGAAATAACAGACGAATAAGGGGTGCGAGAGACTATGCGATCAGTGGAGGTACAAGACCACGCGTATGCAGTAACTGCAATGGACACGACCACGATAGGAGGACATGCCCTTTCAGTCATTCCCCTGCGGATAGATTGCCGGTGAACATGTTGCATGATCCGTACGGGCTTCATGCCGGGAATGCCCCTCTCGGTTACGAGGATTCCGACTACGATGAGGACTACGAAGAGGAAGAACCGTATGATTCTGATGAAGACGACGATGACGGATATACAGATGAGGGTGACGGTGACGGATATACAGATGAGGATTATGACGACGATGATGATGACGACGTAGATGAATGAAATATTACTTCAAAGTTACTAACGTTTTTAATGTATTATCCAGTACTTATATAAATAAAATGTGATTCAATACTAATATGTAACGTCTCGGTTATTCAATACTAATATAAAATAAAATGTTATTCAATAGTAATATGTAACTTAATGTTATTCAATAGTAATATAAAATAAAATGTTACTTGTGTTCTTATATAAATAAAATGTTAAACGATTTTAATGTAAATAAAGTCTTACTCAACACATAAATAAAAAAGTAACGTCATACTACAACTATGAAGGAATATAAAATAACCACTCACGGCCTCGGGTATAACCAACTGTCCCTCCTAGTCGTCTGACCCCGCCCTGGGCGATCCTTTCGGTCCAACGCTGTCTCCTCCGTCTCTGGCGCGGGATCTGCTGCAGACTGTGACCGAACGCCGTGGGAACTGGACCCGATACCTAATCCCATATGAAGATCCGAGGAAAACGACCTACGAGGCGTGTCATGCGTGGGCTGCTGCTGCACAACACCTCCCCAAAGATCCTCCACCGTAAACTCGATGGGCCGGTGCTGACCGGATGTGGCATGAGGGCCGAACTGACTATACGATGAAGTCGCATCAGCCATGTGCTCAGAAGTGAACGTCTCGTCAAGGAACCTCGAATTAATCTTGTCTGAAAACAAGGCCTCGCTCCCTATCGGATTGGCCTCCGGTGCGGTATCCATCTGTGGATAATAGACGTCCGTCGACTGATCGAATGCAGGAGGAGTGGGACGGGAGGGCCCAGATACAGCAGGACGAGAGGGTCCAGATGCAGCAGGACGAGAGGGTCCGGAGACGGAGTGACGAGATGGTCCAGATGAAGCCGGACGAGAGGGTCCGGCTTCGTCCATAGGAGAATGTACCTTGGGAGACCTGACCCTTGGCCGTCTACCGCCCCCCAACACCCGCCTCCCTAGCCAGTCCAGAAATGATGTCCGCTATGGGGGATTATAATTCTGACTCGGGTTTCTGTACACGACTGCTTCGTCGACTACATCTGACTCATCTACCCGATATGGCAATCCAACGGCCTCCAGGGCGGAACTAATCCTGGTCGATATCCGCCCGTAATTATCGACATGCTCGGCATCTGTGTCGATATGTCGATACTGATCCTGTAGTGAGGACGCATACCGCATGATCTGGCACAACTCTACGCTCTGCAATTCAAAACCAAGCAAATTACAATACGATTCAATATCATGCAGTAGAGGATGACGGACGTATTAGTCATATAAAATATGAAGTACATACCAGGGCGTGCAACGCATCGGTCCGGCCGTGGTAACCTGCAGGTGGAGCCTGATGACCAGGATCCTGTACGAACTTCACCGTCTTACTCCAATACCATGGCATATAATCGACATCCGTCGTGGGCTCATCTGTGGGGATACCCCAAACCACACTAGCGGCTCGAGCTTCCCACTCCTCAACGTAATCTGCATGGTCTCGCGCCCAATTCCTGGGGTGTCCTGACCTCTTAAGTCTGTGCAATCTTCCTATCTCGGTCGCATGAAGGGGCGCGGGAGGAGTAAATTGGGTGCAACCAAACTGTCGCATCACCCTATCGGGGTAGTGAGCCTCGACGACGAAGTAGAAGTGAAGGGCTGTCCTGGACCTCCAAATGTTCACACCCTAACGACATCCATCAGGTAGAGACTCCATATGGGCAGTGTATGGCGTCCATTCGAACTGTATGGAAAATGACCAAATCAGTTGTTAGAAATATATTAAACAATTTCAGAAGTCCATTATTGTAGGGTACATGTGAATTGTAAGACTACATACCTGGGACGGAGTCATCAAGGAGAGCTGGTCCCTACATGCGAGGAGGACATGACTGGTAACAGTGGTCCTGGACAACGGTCTAGTCCACCTGCATTAGAACATATTTAAATTCAAAATCGTTGTTAGAAATAATCTATTAAGTAAGTTTACAACATCTGTACAGATGCGAACTTACCGTGCGGCGAAAGGGGCGCCCTGTGGCTCCAAATAACCTGCACCAAATCTCGGTCTAACCTTCCGTATCCTCGACCATGCCCAAGACTGCACAAGCAGACCGCACATGTTTGCGGAAGTCTCTCCTGACCGGGCTGAGTGGCACAGTGCGCGGTATGTATACGCCAGAACGGCGCTGCCCCAACTCAACGAAGCGCAACGCTTCGGATCCTCCAGCAGCTGCAGCAGGAAAAGATCAATCTTGTTCTGGCTCTTATCCGAGAAAAAGCAGCCAGCCAACAAGATCGCGACGTGACATCGCGCCCTCTGTAGGGCCTCCTCGGCTGAAATCTGTACGTGTCTCCTGTGGCGGATCAGGTGGTCCTTAATGCTCGAAAGTCGAATCGCGGTCCTACCATCCCTCTCCGGAACAAACCCCAAAAGCCCATGAAGGTAGCCGGGCATGTCGTCGTCGCTGGGATACGACTCTCTGCCAGTAACTGGCAAACCATCCGTACGTAGACCGAGTAATACCTCAACATCCTCGAGCGTGATGGTGGCCTCGCCGACGCATAGGTGGAAACTGTGAGTTTCCTGCCTCCAACGCTCCACAAGTGCTGTCAGGAGATGATGGTCATACTCCATATAACCGATGGTCGAAACTAAACCAAAACCCATCATCTCTATAAATTCGTCCACCCGAGGTATGTAGATTTCTTCCCTCCTAGTCTCCCAAAAAAAATGCATCTGAACGCCGTACAAATAGCGCCCTCTCGCACTGCTCGTCGGATGCATAGATATGCAGCGATCTATGCTGCGGCTGGAACCATAATAGATCATCCTCCCTAGGTCCCTGAGGCATCCATGAAGATCTCTCAGCCATAATCTGCGAAAAATAAAATTGACAATTAATTACGATTAATGAACAAATACGAAACAGAAAATTCCAACATATTTTTTAATTAATTTTTAATATTTATTTAAAATAGATTATTAATTACATATATTTCAACTAATTAAATTGTTAATTAAGTATATTTTTAAATGTAAACTCTAAACATTTGAAATTATTTATTTGGTCAAAAAGTGAATATTTAAATCGAACCGAAAAATCGGACCGAAAACCGAACCGATAAACCTAACCCAAAAAATCTGTCCAAAAATTCGGACCGAAAAACCGAACCCAAACAAATCGAACCGAAAATTCGAACCGATAAATCAAATCGAACCCATTGTATAAACCAAACCGAATAACCATTAAAATTACGACATATATATAATACCAAAAATACCAACAATTTCGTCACGAAACTGTAATCGGAAAAATTGAAACGTCAAAACCACCAACCACTCAACAACACACAAATCTAATTCGAGAACTTTTTCTACATTACACAATTTTCACAAAAATAATAACTAAACTAACAATATAAGTTAAATTGGGTCGAAATTTATAAAAAAATTACCTCGATATAAGTATATGTCCGTGTAGTATGATGAAATCGCCGGAATATATGAGGAAGTCGCCGGATTATGTGGGGAAGTCGCCAGATTTTTGAGGAAGAAGGAAAGAAATCGCCACGGAGAAGAAGGGAAGGGAAGAAGTCGCCGGATCTGGTTTATACAGGTTACTCCCGGGAATGGGAAACCCGGGTACAGCTATTCCCGGGAATGGGAGACCCGGGTCAAGGGGGGCACGCATGTTTGCCACGTGTCACGCTCCCCTTGTCCCGTGAATGGTAAACCCGGGATGACTCTCTGATCCCGTGAATGGGAAACTCGGGAGTTGACTCCCCGTAATGACAATCTCGGGATTAACTAATCCTGTAATTAACGTTAACTACCCGGGTTTCGTAAACCCGGGAGTAGTATTTTCGTCCACCTCCGGCCGAAATCTCATTATTCCGGCCACCATTTAAAAAAAAATTATACAATTATAATTTCCCGCCAATTCCGGTCCCGCATATCGTGGTGGTGGATTCTTCACACGAACCATAATGTTTCCAGGTTTTTATTAACAGGAGATGATGGAGGAACATGAAATCAGACTATATATGATCGGAAATACGATCAAAAACTTAGAGAGAGAAACCACAATGTATAAAAGCTTGTGTAAGTGTTTATTGTTGATTCTCCAACAATCAGTTGTTACAAGCCTTGGTTTACTATCATGTACAGTTGAAACAGAGTCATAACAATTAAATATATGGGTATATCACACATCGACCACTCACCAAATCTGATATCAATCGAGAATTCACTATCTTTTTGATAAAGCTCGTAGACTTTCAAGACTAACAAACTCGTGGAAGGATTCCAACGTGTTTTTTCAGTTAGACTCAGCGACTCAGTTTGTTAAGGTGAGCCGAAAAAGACGACTCACTCAGTTGTGAAACAGTGTCGTGCCACCTGGAAGTTGAGACATATGGGCTTAGGCTTTATTCAGGTGTTTGATCCGTTTTGCTTTAGCTCGGCCCAATTTCGTTTTCTCAATTGAAGCCGTTAGAATTCGAAGCCGTTTTCGCAATTGATCATCGGAATCATATTAATTATATAAGTTTCTAATAATTTCAGTCTGATTTTATGAGATCAACGTCGTTGTTCGATCGATTAACTCAGGATAATATAATCAAACAAATATTTTAGTATTATATACACCATGATATAGAAATTTGTACCTAGTACTTTAGCCCAATCAATTGCCTAACCTGCAAGATTTTTACGATAATTTTGTTTGTCCTCGTAGGATTACTATAAATTAGTTGCCGCTCAGTGGTTATGACATTAGATGCATTGTTTTTGCCCCCTTGTAAGGGGTCATGGGTTCCCACAATTATTTTTAGTTTTATAAGAAAAGAAAAATATTACTCCGTAATCAACATGCATATTTACATATTACTATTCAAACATTCCTACGACCTAAAATATTCACGACACAAACATTTATTTCTTTTAAAACAAAAATCATAAGTTAAAATCGTAAGTTCTTTAGTAAATTTTTAAATTAAATCAACGTTATAGATTAGTTATAGATTATGTAGTCAATTTATTATTTATTTTCTTCCCTTTTCATGTAAAATAAGAGTTATGTATAATTTTTTTTCCATTTAATTATCGGTCCGGTCCTACATGATTCTCAATCATGTATATGTATCTACCCAAATTATGTCATTTTTATATAAAATATATATGAAAAATGAGAAGTGTTTTGGACGGAGTACTTTATAGTCGGAAGACCGATAAAAATAATACAACTTTTTATACAAGTCACATGGTTAAATGCCCGTAGCCCTATACAATCGTCTCCGTTCAATTCGAAAAGATGGACTAGCCATGTGTGAGAGAGAGAGAGGGAATTTCCTCAAAGTCTATTTTCGATTTTTACCTGAAATAAAGAGGCCACGAACCAACAAGAAACAATATCCCAACTCTGGTGTGACATGAATGTGATGCAATTAAGTCCCAACGCAAGTCTACTAGCAAGTCCCAACCGCGAATTCAAGTGATTGTTGGTGGTGTCACATATGATGGTGCAAAAATTCACATAAACAGTTGAATTTGCCTTTCCCGAATCGAGCCATTTGTGGCATTAATATTCCGATTTTTCTTTCCATAGATTATATGATATGATTTTCAAAAGATCATTTGGAATGTCTTTGAGAACAATTTCTCTAGACCATATAAACTTTTGGGTACGTTGAGAAGATGCCATTTAGGACGTTAGTTTCTTATGCATCAAAAGAATGCTCTACAATTGCATCAACCATATGACTCATCTTAGCCATCTCCATGCATAACTCCCTACCGTTTGGATATTTAGTTTGAAGGAAGGAAGGAGATCTCGTAGACAAAATATTAATTTGTGGGGTTTCATTCCACGAATTCAAATGATAGTCATGTGTCCAAATGGTCCTGACCTTTTATTTTGATGATGAGAATATTATTAATTAATATTCAAAGAAAAATACAAACTGGAGGAATTTCGCTATAAAAATTAAATCGAATCAATAGAAAACCATATACACCTTCATATAATGGAAAAATGACCCAACCAACTCAATCACTTCACAAAAATAACATTAAATCCAAAGAGCGGAAAAAAATCAACAGGTTACATTCAAAGAAAGAAATTAGATGGATCAACAATTGTCAATGTTAGAAACAAAAGTCGAAAATAGTTGTCACTACATACCACAAACAATAGACCTAGAACAACTGAGCGTTAGCTCAATAACAAATGTAACCCCATTCCATTTCATAGAAATGCAATCCGACCAAAAAGAAGTCTGTCTAGACTAGGAATTAACTGTCGGATTGTTGCCACTACCTTCGATGGTAGACCTAGAGGAAACAAGATTTTCACCGAAGGACAATTAAAATGAAAATAAAGACAAGAACACCTAAAGGTAACATGACAAATGAATCGACACACCAAATATCAGATCCAAACAGCAAGCTAGCATGACTGGGTAGAGGAGGCAACCGAAGCCGCACGACGTCAAAAGAGGGGAGGACACCAACCGATCTGAAAGGAGGAGAAGGGCAGCAACCACCCCGAAAAACACCCAAGACACATAGAACTAGACTGCCGGAGGAAGACTGGCAACAAATAAGATCCAGAGAGGGGCGACGAACAAGATACAGAGAGAGAAGATGACGGCGGGGAACATGACTAGAACCAGCTGCAACGGCGGAAAGGAGGAGCAGATCCTAAAAGCAAGAAACATTCTCCTTGACATAGATTTGTTTGAAATGAGTCTTGTATGATTTCCATTTTCGAGCGGTGTAGAGAGTATACAATTACTCATGTGTTATTCGATCGATCAAAACTAGTTTCATATTAATCTCAACGTCATATGAAGTAATTAACAATAGACATTAAGTAAACTCAAACATCCTTTTGTACGTAATTTGCATTTGTATATTCCAAGATTAACGATACATATCGTCTGTACGTACCGTACGTCGCAATTCAGTCATTAAACAAACTAAATTTAATTACATGAATAATGCAAGTCTCAAACCACACATATATATTGAAAATAAAATGATCAATAAGCTCACTTTGTGATGATTAAAGGTAATGCAAATTATTGTTGAAAATAAGTTACTCAAAATAAATTCGAAGGTCGTAAAGGAACATCTCGTGAGATCTAATATTTTTCTCATTCTACAAATATGGGTGACAGATAGCGCAAGGTGAAATACTTGTACTTGATTGTAGCAAACTAATTTTTGCATCATGATGATAATGAAGACTGCTATACTTTGCCCATAAAATTATTATTATTATTATTTTATTTTTTTTACCTCCTTGACTAATAAAAACCGAAAATATTTTTTACAAAGTATAGGCAATAGCGGATACATGAATTTTTGTCCCAGGGGTATATAAATATAGAATATCAATGAGAGTTTGAATTTTTTTTTCTTAACATGTTATGTAATTTCACTCAGGGACAGATGTGGGGTTGAAAGTTTGATAGCGTCGATGAACAACAATTAATTTTAAATCTCTATAATTAGGATGATCAAGAGAACTTTAAGATCTGGGCAAGTAGATTTATTTGTGTTAAATTCAATCGAACATATTTTGTATATAATATTTTTAAAAAAAGTTTGTCGCACCGCCAATTTTTTATAATTACACATAAGAATCAGTAACTCATCAAAAGTTGACATAATACAATTGTTCAAAGTATTTTAAGCAAACATCTTTAATTAAAAAATATTCATACTATTTTAAACATACTTGATACTTGATTATAGTTTATATCAATATATTTTAAACAATATCGGATAACATCTTTGGGAGTTGTTATTTTTATTATAAAGACTTATTTCTTTCGGTCCACTTCAAGTGTCGTTTAATAAAATGAAAGTTGCGAATTAAGATAGAAAAGATTATATATTTGTCCTTATTTATTATTCCAAAATTATAAATATTTATTAAAATAGAATAATATATTAAAATCAATGCAAGAAAAAAAGTGAAAAACTAGCTCAAATATATATTTATTTAATAAAATAATATTTGGAGTGGATCAAAACAATTTTTATTACACGATACTTAAAATGAATAAAAAAGAATATAACGTAGGGTATTTCTATTTTCAGTCGACTTTTACTATTGCATAGGGATTTTATATTATATTATATGAAAAGATCATACTTTTCCGTACACTTGGGTTTAGAAGTTGTTGTCTCGTCATTGCTTCAATGATTATAGAATTCTGGGACTGATAACCATTGATAGAGTACCTAATGTGACATATACGTCACTATTTATTTAAAACTAAAAACAATCAAAAACAGATACTAATGTATGCATTAGGCTCTTTACATCCATTGAAATTGAAATTGAAGTTGGAGCTCTAGGTCTGGTGATCGACTTGCACACCTCCGGAAATCCTCGTAGTTGACGATGTTTCCTTGTTTGGCATGTCTAATCTCATAGCTTTTCAAGTGATGAAGCCAATTTAGATTCGACTCCTCGTATTCAATTTTCATTAGTTTCCCCCAAAATGTCTGCTATATTATATATACTATCAAGTCAAATTAAGCTCAATATTTTCACTAGTACATAATAATGAAATATTTCAGGAGTATATGTATGCATAATGTGCCTGCAAATAATATTTGTTGTCCTTGATGAACTTGTTGGACAGTCTTAGAGACATACTCTTTGGGTGTAAATACCAAAATAATCCCTTTAAAACCGACACGTCGTAGATCGCCAATCGTGCTGGAGTTAGTCTTACACAGTGGCGGAGCTAGAAAAAATTATTTATGGGATCAAAATTATATTAGTAAGATCATTAAAAGAGTTGACGGAAATTTTTCATGTGCTTATAATTTAATTATCTCATTTTTAATTAAATCGGTGAAATATACGTATATTGGATGAGTCTCAAAATTAGAGAATCAATTGATCTCTTAAGAAAATAGATGCATTGGATATTTTATAAGAAAATATATCGAATAGTTTTAAATTTATACTCAAAATTAACAATTAATAATTAAAATTATATTTTTATAAAAATTTATGTGTGAACAATAAATAAATAGATGATCAAATAATTTTTTTTCCAAAATTTTAGAGGATCAATTAACCTCCTAATCATGTACTTAGCTCCGCCAGTGGTCTTACACACTTACCATCGGGATATGGGTGTCATAAAGGTGACTTCGACCAGGATATATCATTTCATCATAGTCATCCTTGACGATACTTAGATTTATATGCTCAATCACAATTGGTTCTGGTCCCGGGCGCATGACTTCAAATATTCCCTGCTCAATAACCTGGATAATCATAGAAGTAATAATTAGTCTATACAGGCTGTTCGTACACATTGATACTTCAAGACGTTCTTTCAGAGTGGAAACGCATGCACAAACCACATTGTTTCATTAGCTAGCGTCAATTCTTGTATGCACGTGTGTAAATTGTGAACTAAGGATGGAAAGTGATGGAGAAATTACACGCAAGATAATGCTATCTTTTTTTTATTTAACCATTTTTAAGACTTTTAAATGATAATGACTAAAATAGATGAAAAAAATTTTGAAGGACCAAAATATATATACTAAATACTTATTGAATCATAAACATAAATTGAAAACAATTAGACTAGTTTATACTGTAATTATGAATATTTTATATATATTGAAAAGAATCAAACTAGCTTATACCCTTTCAAAAAAATCAAACTAATATTAGCCTGACCGGTAGCTTTGCACAGATTTAGTTCAACCTTAACCGATTAGTTGTTGAATTGTTTTTGGGATTGGTTGGGTGGGATATTCATGGAAAGAGTATCCATGTTAGGAGTTTTTTGAGTCTCTTGTGATGTAGCAGAAATGCTAGAGGTATCGGATAAACAAGTTTGAGAAAACAGGGTTGCCATGGATCGATATTGAAATTACTTGCAAATAGAATTTAGAAGAGAAGGTTATAACAATTAATTATTTTTTCATTGAGCAAGGGAGAAGAGATGTTTAATTTATAATCTGTAATCTTTGCAATTTTGGTAAATCTCATTTGAAATAGTTTAATGTATACATTATATTTTTGCAAATGCATTTATGCTATGAGTGGTTTAAAAGGCTTGCCACTACGATATTCCAAATATACATATAGAAGTAAATATCACAAGTAATGATCGGTTACTATACATTAAAATGAATGGGAGATTTGATCTTAATTATGATTTATTTCCTTATTAAGTCACTATATTAAATTACTATTTCTAGCATTATTTTTACATTAGTTGAAAGTGAAAAGAATAACAATTGAGACTGGTGGGAGAAGTCATTTCTTAAAGGAACTGAAAGATTAAATTTTATAATCCTTACTGCCACATTAAGCACCAAATAAACATTAAAATTCAAATTTGAATTTTAATTTAATTGTCGGGACCAACAATGGACGCTCTAAATAAATGACCAAAAGCCCTTAATTTTTTTTTCCAACGAAGGCTATTTTGGACAAACTGTTGACGTGATTTAATGTGAATGAACCACTTTGTAGAATTTTTTTGTTATTATCTCTTCTTTATACACAAAGAAATTCACTCAAAAAGGAAAAAAATAAAATAAAATATAAAATCAGATATTAGGATTTGATAAATTTAGTCCGAATTTAAAATAATTATATATATGTATTACTTTCGTTTCAAAATAGATATAAATTTTTATATAAAAATTTGTATCTATTTTGGGACGGAAGTAGTATAATATATATAGGTTTAATTTGGTTTAGATGGATCGGTCTTGGTTCGAGCCATATATGAATAACTTGTTTGGAACTGTTTTGATTTTAATCCCATGGTCAGACACCAAAAGGTTGTGAAAGCTAACTAGCTAAGCTTAAAGCAGGGGACTTTTTTTTTTTCAAGGGATAGCTTATGTGGTCACTAAAAATGGTTGGAGTGTCTGTTTAATGAAACAAAATAGCTGATTTGAAATCAATTTGCGATTTTTCATAATTTTTTGCTGCTAACGCATTTTGGATTGGTGGCAAGATATTGAAAATTTTAGAACTTAGCCTTTATTTCCAGGAAAATGCAGTCGACACTAAGTAAATCTTTCACACTAGCAGCTGATAAGCTTTCACTAAAAACACTATATATGTTTACATTCACAATTTTTTCCATATTTGTATATCAATGTTGTACTTCCATATTTGTATATATCACTGTAGTACTGCAGCAGGGAGGAGGGACAAGCAATAGTGTTCAAGCGAAGCATATTTGGCAAAGACATACTGGTTTTCTGCAGTGGCTCCTTCTGCATGGTACGAATTCAAGAATCTGTACACAGCCCTGTAAATCTGCCTGTGTGTAGCCAGTGACAGTTGTGAGGTTTTCTGGCCACCAATTGTCAATGTTGGCAGTTTCCCGAGCCGCATAAAGCACTGCAGCAGCAACCACCGATGGCCGGAACTGAAGCACGCCCTAACTGAGGAGGCTCATCTCAGCCAGAAAAAGCACAACTCCATCTACAAAAAAAAATAAAACCATAACACAATAGTATTTAGAGATTAGAGGTGAGGTTGTAAAATGCTTTTGCACCAAAAGCAAAAACAAAACCATCAAGTAACTTACCAGAAAAGATCCTTTACAATGCTCTAGAACTCCAAGTTGAAATGTCAACGTGGTAGGAGTTGACAACCTCCATTTCAACGATGGCAGAATACGACTTTCCATAGACAGCATTTCATAACGAGGGTGACGTTCCGGAAGTAAAGAAAGCAGATAGTCAACCTAAAACATGTTTAATAAAAAACCAAAACATGATAGTAAACAAATAAAATTATGCTACCATCAACTGCTACCTTCATTGGGATTATGGCCTCATACTTCGACGCCAGCAAAATGGATGTTAAAGTAAGCATATCATACTCAGCTGCTCGTACAGGCTCCAATGATGTGTAGCAGTCCATAATGTAGGAAGCCAGAAAGAGGGAGGCAGGCGGGAGATTGTGCTCGTCGTGAATTTCAGACAGCCAGCTCACTAATTCTTCTCGTTTGGCGCGAGCGATATGGGGTTGCTTAGGCCCGCCTTTATAGCCTTATGGAAGGCCAAAGTTTCATTTGCATACTCAAACTCCTCTGAGGTATATATCTGCAGGCATCATTCTGACCTAGAAACATAAAGTATTAAACAATTAGCATATAATCTAATAAAACAAGGCAAAAATTTGCCTTCTTCAGAGTTGTAATTTCGTTTTAAAGAACAGATAAACACAAAAAACTTGACTTTCCCTTATTCTGTTCAATTGAGCATTTTCACAAACGAACATAAAGATTAGCAAATAATGCAAAAACTTGCCTTCTTCAGAACTTGAATTTTGTTTCAAAGAAACAGATAAACATAAAAAAATTCGACTTTCCCTTATTCTGCTCAATTGAGCTTTTCACAAACACCTTGCAGACAAATAAACTGTTGCAAAATTCCTTCATAAATATTGGTTGAGCCAGATCCAAATACCCAGTAATCAATAAACTAGAGATAGGTTTGATCTTATAGCAGCCATAAAGTGTGTCGCTTTATTGCCATCTCTTTTCACGAATTGAAATAAACACAAATTTAACTTTCGTGCTAGCTCCTTAATGTCTTCAATAAGCCGTCCATAGTTTGTCTAACTCCTCCTCCGCATCTTTATTTCACTGATTAAAGTCAGACAATCCCCTTCAAGACTGACACATTCCACATTCATACTTGCCGCCCACGAAAGCGCTTGGTACGCAGCCACAGCTTCAACCTGCAAAGCATCCTCAGCAGGCCCCAATCTCCCCGAGACAGCATGTATCACCTTCCCACACGAATCTCTCGCAATGAACCCGAACTTGTTGCATGTCATGCCATAAACAAAAGATGCATCAAAGTTCAGTTTGAGGATACCATTCTCAGGGGCCTTCCATCTTCCTGGTAGCTTATTCACATTATCCAATCTATGCCGACTATGACTCACGGACAACAGCCTATTCTCTTGCATCCAAAAGCGGATCTCTTCAGCTGCTACCACTCCTCTAGCGCATACCGACTTGAAGATTGTCTTATTCCTGTTACACCAAATTTTTCAGGCTGCCCCAATAAAGATGCAGAGTTGATCAGCTGATAGCATAGCAAATATGCCATTTAACCAGCATACTAAATTGGTATTAACAACATTACAAACTGCAGACAGATTCAGGCAAAGAGAAGGTTCAAAAGAAGGTTAAGGAAGCAAAGGAACAAAAAAACATAAACCGAATGAGGCCTTATAATAAAAAATAAAATAAAATATAAAACACTTAATACATTTTACACATGTCAATATCTTATTGGACGATGGTGGTGACGGCAGCGATAGAGCCCTCGAGGTTTTGCCATAAAATAATTACAGAGGCGTAAAAAATATAAAATAGTTAATACATTTTACACATGTCAGTGAGCCCTCAAGTATTTGCCATAAAACAATTATAGAATCGCAAAAAGTATAAAATAATTAATACATTTTATACATGTCAGTATCTCATTGGATGGTGGCGGCGGCGGCGGCAGAGCCCTCAAGGTTTTGCATAAAACAATTTCGCAAAAATAAACAACCAAAATTAGCATTTACTTTTTCCTTGGAAGTTTTCCTGAGTAAGAACACAACATCCCCTGACAAAGAAACATCTGGGTTGATTTGACGAAGCAGGTTTCATCAATCGAACTTCCTCGTCAGACACCGATCGTGGTGGTGGTTTTACGCGAACCATATTGAGATGATGGATAAAACGATATCGTCAATTACTCTGTCCGTCAATTACTCTGTTCGAGCTATATCAAGCTCATGAGAGAAAACATAGTATGTTAGTGTTGGGAACTTCTTGATTATCGCAAAAAAAGAATTGTACAAAATGTGCTTTCTTCTTTATATGTGCAGGATTAAAAATTCTCCCATTCTAACTAACATTATCGCGCGGATTGATGATGTGTGGGTAAATCTGGATCGTTGACTGGTTTATCCTATGCATCGGACGATTCTAGTATGTTTCACTTTGGCTCTAGTTTCTAATGTGTTTGTTGGAGACAACAATTGAGTTCAAACGACGTCGCACCAGAGGCGTCTCGACAAATTGTGAGACCTAGGTGAAACGAAAATATGAGGATCTTGGACTGACGTAGAAACAAATATCAAACAGGACCAAAAAATAATGATGAATGTGAATTGCACAAATAGTAATATGATGAAGGATAACTTTTGATCATACCATCTACGATTTAAATACATTTAACCAAATTGATAAAAATTTAAGCATATTTTTTATTATTGTTGTATATGGTATCAAAGCTCATGTCTGTTCTCGATGTGTGGATGTTTATATTGAATTGCCATAAATGAACACTTGTATTGAACGTGTCCAATTTTTATTTATCAATAAAATAATAATAAATATATTTGATCAACATCTTAAATACTATTTCCGTCTCAAAATACATGATGTTTTTATTCATGAAACAAAAATAAAAACATCATGTATTTTGAGACCGATGAAGTATTAAAGAAATCTTATATGAAAATTTTTGTTATTGTCTGTAAAATTTTATTGTCGCGAACTTTTTAAAATTTGATTTAATAAAATTCATTAAAATTGAAGAATAAAAATATAAGTTTAATATTTGCGCTCGTATAAAAAAAAAGATAAGTAATTTCAAAAAAGAAAAACTGAAACTATAAATAGAAAATTTGATCAAACACTATAAAATGACAAAGAGAAAAAGATATAAATTTCCTGGTTCGAGGCACACATCAAGTTTCTTTCTCTTAAATATCTGTCCCAAAGAGAAAAGGTTGGCATTGTTTGTCACATTCAATATTAGATATACATGCCTGATGTCTCTCAATTCTTCTGTCTTTTTTCTTACTGAGTATTATTGTTCTTTAGGATGATTGATCGTTTGATTGTATGGATATTACGTAAGTGGGTACGTCATTCATTCAAACAAGATTATAATTTTGAATAAATTATTGGAAAATAATTCTAAATTTGATAATGTAGATTTTTTGACAAAAACTAAATAATAAAGTTTTTTTTTTATGATAAAATAATAAGGTTGATCTGTAATTATCTATAATAAAGTGCTGGAATCCATTGACACCATGTCAAGTGTCTAAATTAACATTTGACACCACATCCATTCAAAAGAAATAAACGATCATAATTATGTAATGTAACAGTCATGTTTAGCTAGGAGTCACGAGTTCATGTTTAATTAAAAAAGAAGCAAAGATGTATATATTCCTTGTTTTCCTTGATTGCTGATCTTTTGAGTTTTGACTATGGCCACAAACTAATGAATCACTCCACTTTCAATAATTGAACTGTTGAATATAAACCTATATATATATATATATATATATACTGTCTTATGCAGTTCGTTTTTTAAAAAGAAGAAGATAAAATTCGACCCATCGAAGATTTTGCTGGTCGAAAAGAATCAATGAACTTAAATATTGGAAGTTTAAACTAGGAATTTATAATGTAACTAAATGGAAAAGATCAAAATAACATTCTTTAATCGATCGAAATCTGAATTTTAAATCTACTTAATTCAATTGAATTCTTTTCCCAACATACCAATAATGATAAGTTCTATGATTCCATCAAGCATGCATGAAGTCGCCTCAATTTTGAACGAACAAAAGTTCAATCATAATTACTTCTCATTTTTACTACTTTTCTAATGACGACACAGAAAAAAAAGTAAGAAAAGTAACAAGTAATTAGGGATGGAGGTAGTAGTTTGGAAAGTTAATTATAATGTTGTGATTAAAATAAAATATAGATCAATGAGCCCTAACATGAATGCTCAGAGGCAATGTCGCCTCGCTCTCGATTTATGATTATAGTATAGGGGATATATATATCAATAAGAATGTGAAACCAATTATCTGTCTTTTTATGGCAATAATTAACAAATAGTTTTCTTTTTCTGAGAATATTTACAAATGGATGTATGTATGTAAAACATATATAAGAAAGTGCGTAACGTACGTTCTAGTATAAAGTCGATGATATTTTCCGATACTGAATAGCATGCGCTCGCGCCCACTCAACTCTCGAAACAAAATAGTACTATGTTGTATATATTGTAGTTGAAATATTGAACCCTAATTCCTTTGAAAAGGATATATCTGTGCACATGCAAAGGGATCATTATTATCAATCTCGTCCGTGACTGATATTTATTTAATCTGAATCACACACGTTGTATATGATCGCTCGTCCACTATATTTAAAAGGACCACAAAATATGTACTCCAAGCTAGAAGCAATCCGGATGTGATGTACATGCAGCGATTGTAGCTGATAATGTGCTTGAGAGTTTTCGTGCTTTGATAATGGCTGTTAGTGCTACGTACACACCGTTGCATTGTCATAATGAATCATGTATTCGATAAAAACCATATAATTTTCCAAATAATATAACTTTCTGACCAAATACTAAACTTTAATACCATGGCTCATCGGTGGTGGGTTCTCCTAACGATATAGGACATGTTTTGACTTTACTGACATGAACATGTTCTAGCCTCTCACGGAGTTGGCCTCAGCCTCACTTATGCTTGAGTCTAGTAAAGGCTTAGGTAGAAATTATTATGGGTGGTTTTGAAAGACTACGGCGAAGAGGACTAACATAAATCCATGAAAGAAATCAAGGATAATCTTAATTTATCTTTAAAATATGAGCACTAAAATTTATTTTATAAAATTTAGTTAACGAAAGAAATTATGATGCCATGCCAACATAACCTTTGGATAAATTTGTAGGATATATATTCTAGAGGAAAAATATTTCTAAGTAAAAAATGCAACCTTACACAGTTACATTATATAGAAAAATCTTTATTTTCTTTTTTTAATTTAATACTATCAAAAAAAATATATATAATTTTAACTTTAAATTTTATATCAAAATATATGATATTTTTTATATTTTTCATATTTAAATCTCATATCAAATCTCTACTGCCAAACTCATATTTATCTTGTGTCAAGTCCATCACCACCAAACACCCCACCATAACCACCACCCCACACCACCGCCGATCAGTATTGACCAATCTTGATTATTTTATAAAATAGTCGGTCGGATATCTTATAATTATTTATATTATTAGGGGTATTTTAACAAAACGTATAATTTCTTTATGTTTATAAAAAAGTCATCTATTCATAATTTAAAAGAATATGCATATTTAATTATTAAAATATTAAAATTTAAATGAAAAAGTAAAATTAATTATAATAAATAAATTAGTGTTGATAGCCATAAGCCAATAATCACTTAAACTCTAAATTAATTTTTTTTTTTGTTTTGTTTTTCACATTTCAATTATTTATTTAACGTATTGGCATTGAATGCAAAGGATTATTCACCATAATTTCTAACGAAAATGATCGGTATTAAATTGAACAAATATTTAATATTTTGTACATTTATATGGTGTGTATATATATATTTGGAGTTTTTCTAGCTTTTATGATTTCAAGGACAATACATGAGCTCCATAATTTAATTAATTAATTACAATAAAAACAAATTAAGATAGTAATGGAGGTGAAGACAAGAAAACATGACATAAGATGTTGCATCACATGGCATTGGTAGTCAGTTTTTGGGCCCCACGTTTTCTTATGATTTGTTTCTTGTCCCTTCTATAAGCATGATCTGTCTATATATTGTCGATCTTCCTTCTTAGATTTTGGATCACAGGCTATGAATTTGATTAATTAGAAGCTGAAAACCCAAAAGGATAATGGAGGTGGCTAAACAAAATGTTCAAGTTAAAGATGACGATCCAATGCAAGAGAAAGAGATCATCACTAAAGATGGCAAAAGAAAGAAGCTTGGTGGGATTCGAACAATGCCATTCATTCTTGGTAACTTTCATTTAATTAATTTTCAGAAGTTTATCTTTCAATAAAATTATGGATTAATTGTTGAGATTAAATTATGATGGAGAATGAATGTGCAGTATTATTATTTTATCCAGACGTACAAAACTAAAATAATTTTGATATATACTAGTAAGAATTTACATTGTTCTTCTCGAGAATGATATTAGGGAATATACACCGCCCCATAATCTTAAAACAATGTATATCTCCTTTGCTAATGACCATTAGCTTGTTTAAAATATATTAGTTCTATATTCTTATCTACAATTATTTTCCAAACAAATTAATCTACTTTAACAATCATTTTCCAAACATATTGATCTACTTTAACAGAGTGTTAAAAGAATCTTTCAATTTTTAATTATTGTTGTGTTTCATTAACTAGCATTAATTAATTTATTATGGTTAATTATGATGATGTGAAAATGGGAATTATGCAGCAAATGAGATATGTGATAGATTCGCATCAGTTGGGTTCCATGCGAACATGATAACGTACCTAACGCAAGTCCTAAACTTGCCATTGGTGAAAGCTTCAAACACTCTCACTAACTTCAGTGGAACTGCCAGCTTCACTCCTCTCATTGGCGCCCTCATTGCTGACTCTTTCGCTGGCAGATTCTGGACCATCATTGTTGGCTCCATCATCTACCAATTGGTAATTATTGGTCTATCCATCTTTCTCCAATTGTTGGAAAGTATATGCCTTTGTCTATATAATTTACCTAAAGGCATGTATTTTCGGATAGAAAAAAGTGATATTTAAACGATTAATTATTAATCAATTAATAATTAATTTATACACAATAATTATCGATATATATACACTAATTATATATGAATAGTGAAGTCTATTTTGAGATGAAAAGAATAATTTTTATGAAAATATTCCATCAAATCCACTTTAAATATTATAATGAAGTTGTGAGTTTTAAAGATATAATTAATGACATAAAATATTATGTGTATTGATCAAAACAATAAATATTTTATATAAATAGAGGAATTATATTTTTATTTATTAAAATTAATACAAACTTAAATTTGAAAAAAATAAATCAAATAAATTTTATTAAACGATACTTTAAATAGATCAAAATTTTTTTTTTTTCGATAGTTGAAATGGACGGTAAGGTGTATAAAATAGAATGAACAATTGAATGATGTTTGAATCCTAACCAAAACCCCAACGCTACATCAAATTCCATGTGAATGTCTGTTGGGGAATCTAACTAGATGTGATATTTCAAAAAAGAAAAGAAAAAACCTATAGGTGATGGGCGCCTAATATGGATAACATTAAAACCAGTATATGTGGCTACCTTTTTTTCCTTTCCCCCTTCACGAGATAACTTTTGGTTCTGAATCACAGAGAGGCAAAGCCATGCTAGTGATGGGTTTTTCTCCAATAATAAAATGTACTTTGTAAAGTATAATAAGGACAAAGCACATAGTTTATCAGTGATATAATTTATGGAATCTTACTATTTAAATCACATGGTATTGATCTCTTTACATTATATTATAGTATATATGGTACATTTGTGGAGAGTTCCCATTTCATACGATACGATGACAGCTGAAACGAGAGATTAATTTTACGGCTGTTGACTATGAGGATATCCGGGGTTCGGAAAGACCTAAAATAATATATGGTACAACAAACTGCATGTTACTTTTTCTAGTGTCCATTTGACCAAAATCAAATCGATCCTGTCAAACATTATGTTTGGATTCAGTTTGAATGATCTATTGACCTTCAATGATCGGTTCGATCAAAAACTGACCAAAATCGGACCGAGAAGATGTATGCCTTGAAATAAATTTGGTCTAGTTTGATCTTTATGGAATCTAGTCACATTGAAAAGTAAATTAAACTCTCAATTTATGATTTAGATCGATTTAATTAACTCAGCTAACTTTGTTCTTTTGTTACAGGGCTTAGTTAGCATAACAATATCAGCAATCCTCCCCTCATTCCGACCTCCACCATGTCCAACACAAGAAAACTGCATAGAAGCATCAAACTCCCAATTGTGGGTCCTCTACATCTCCCTCCTCCTCACATCTTTAGGCTCAGGAGGAATCCGGCCCTGCGTCGTGACATTTGCAGCCGATCAATTCGACATGAGCAAATCGACAGTGGCGTCTCGGAAATGGAACTTCTTCAACTGGTATTACTTTTGCATGGGGATGGCGACTCTAACTGCCCTAACTGTCGTGGTCTATATACAAGACCACGTCGGTTGGGGTTGGGGTCTAGGGATCCCAACTGTCGGCATGGCCTTGTCGGTCTTAGCGTTTATAGCCGGGTCAGGTTTGTACTTGAAATTGAAACCCGGTGGGAGTCCGTTGACTAGAGTAGCTCAAGTTTTTGTTTCGGCTGTGAAAAAAAGGAAAGAGGCCGTGCCTCAAGATTTGAATAATCTTTATCAGAATAACAAGCTTGATACTTATATTTCCGTCAATGGAAGACTCGAGCATACTGATCAGTTCAAGTAAGATTCAACTTAATTCGTACGTAACAAACCACTAATTTTTATTAAACTCCAAGAGTAACTTAATTGTCGCCTAATTCCATTAGTTTGATATTAGTTTAATTAATTAATTCATATTCTTTTCATAGTATGTGACTATGTGTATACAAGAAATTCTCCTTGTTAGAAATAATTTGTGGCCTAATTCCATTAGTTTGATCAATTATTGATATTGTTATGTCCAAAAAAAAGTTATAGCAGTCATTTGTTATTTGTCATTGATTTTTTTTTTTCTTTTAAATATCATGCATCATTAATATTGTAAAGTTTGATCAATTTTATACTTTTCCACTAGGATATTTTGCCATCATAACAAATTATTTTTAGGAGTTTTAATTGCTAATTTATCTACTAGTCCCTAATCAGTTAACCCTGTCGTGCATTTACATTATTTGCAGGTGGCTTGACAAAGCAGCAATAGCAACTCAAGATGACTTGAAAAATTCAAACCAACCAAACTTATGGGAACTAGCCACAGTCCATAGAGTGGAAGAAGTAAAATCCATCATCAGAATCCTACCAATTTGGGCTTCCGGAATTCTCCTAGTCACCTCATCTTCGCACTTACAGAGTTTCACAATTCAACAAGCACGTTCAATGAACCGTCACATAACAAAATCGTTCGAATTCCCACCCGCAAGTCTCGCCATTTTCAGCATCCTAACAATGCTATTAGGATTAGTCCTCTATGAACGAGTTTTTGTGCCTTTTATTCGTAGATTCACGAAAAATCCATCAGGAATTACTACTTTACAAAGAATGGGCGTAGGATTCGCAATCAATATCCTAGCCACCGTGGTTTCCGCATTAGTCGAGATGAAAAGAAAACATGTCGCGGCGAATCACAATTTACTAGACAATCCTAAGGCCATGATTCCTATAAGCGTCTTTTGGTTAGTTCCACAATATTTCATTCATGGAATAGCTGAAGTGTTCATCAATGTCGGCCATCTGGAATTTCTATATGATCAATCACCGGAAAGTATGAGAACAACAGCTGGAGCATTGTATCATATCGCGACATCGATTGGGAGTTATCTAGGGACATTCATGGTAACTATTGTTCATGATCATACGGGAAAAGAACATAACTGGTTGCCTGATAGGAATTTGAATCGGGGGCGATTAGACTACTATTATTGGCTTGTTAGTGGGGTTCAGGTTGTTAATCTTGTTTATTATGTGGTTTGTGCTTGGTTTTATACTTACAAGCCACTTAATGAAGTGAAGGATGAAGAAGGAGAAGATGAATTAGATAAACAAAAATTTGTTAATGTGAATAATTTAGGGGAGGTTGAGCTGCTATAGGATAAATTATGAGACGACAAGGCAACAATATAATCATTCTGCAAAGCAATATTGCTTTTTGTACAACAAAATGTTCATAATTGGCAAAGAAGCTAAAGCTCGCTGTCCTCTGTTTGTACTAGATCTTCACTTAATTAACGTATGTGAATAAATCCACCAACCAAAGACTATTACAAATGATAAATTAGGTAACAATTCAACTCTTTCCATGTGGAGTTATTTATCATTCAATATCAATATCAATATCTAGGATTTGCATTCGACCCCTCTTACATTTCTAAATTCAATTGAACTTTTGTTATGCAATATGTGATGACTTGAGACACGGCATACAATTTAAGCTTGCAATCGCTTCATATTACTAAACATAGAACTTCCATACATAGCCACACAAGAGGTTCAGCAAGAGGTTTTAACGTGTTAATGACCACAAGATCGTAAATTTCATGCCTGTTCTATGAAAGACGTAAAGTTTTTAAAATAACTAGAGCAATTAGGTTTTGATGAATAAAAAACTCTTTTATATTGAGGATTCACTGACAAGTATAACATAACAAAAGCATGGAGCTGAAGATGATGAAAATATCTCAAGATGAGCTATTCCCACATGATTAACTTGTTTAACTATTGTATCAAGGAACTCTAACATGTAAGAGATTACACATTTCGTTTTGGGAGGTATTTTATGACCCTTGAAAAGTCGGTACGCTGAAGTAACATGTTATCGATAAGTTTCCAAGTATCATGGAGGCCTGTGCTTCGCATTCGCGCCACCATCGGCAGCCCTCCATCATTTTCGATTTTGGACTCGGTAAGTGTCTTCTCCGACAACAACTGTCTTCCTCCATAAATTAGCGCCTCATCTTCAACCAGAATTCCGGTCATCCCACAAATTATTTCATGGAGCGATGGAATTGTATCATTCACATTTGCGCGCATAACTACTGTCTTCCTTTATAAATCATTCACATTTGCGCGCACATGGAGAAAGAACTGGACTCTGAAAACCGGACGAAATAGCCGCCATGTTGATTGAAATTGATTTACATACTTTAAGTACCTTCACACAGGATCAAGCAATCACATACGGATTAACAAAAAAGCTCAGTTGAATCTAATCAATACTTTTGACATCAACGACTTAAGGAAAAAAAAAAAAAACAAAAACAGAGAAGTTATAGAGAAGAAAGATTTTATTTTTTAACCCCTCTGATAAATCGTCGATTAAAATTGATGTTGAAAACTTAAATAAATTTATTTTCTTCCCTTTTCTTGATTTTTCCTTCATTTGCTTGTTACTCTGACTTCAACGTGAACTTTAAATTATAAATTTATTTGTGAATATGTTTGTAAATGCAAAACAAATTTATAATAGAATGTCACTTTATGAGGTAGGGGGCTACACATAACAATATTTCTATTTGATCTTATAGTGCGCCAATTGATTAGGGTTTTAAACCAAATTGACTTACAATTTTGTCCTTTTTACAGGAGTATAACTTCAAAATTCTAATTTAAAAAATAAATAGATAAAAATTAATTCTTTTTTGAAATTATGGATACTTAAATCAAGATTTCAATATACTACGTATTATTTTATGATCTGAAGACATTATAAAAATAAAATCCTTTTTCCTTGAATGAAATGAGTTTATCATTAACAAAAAATGTGTCGTCAGTCGGATAGAAAATGTAACACCCGCAATCCTAATTAGAAAATATCGATAAACTTTTAATATTTAGACATAAATAAAATTATGCATACATCTTCATCATCACGTTATAGTAAATCGATGATTTAGTTTTGTTATTGAATTAGCAAATTGTAGTTTAGAATTAATAATATAGGTTAGTTTGATTAATGGTAAGAAAATGACTATTACTAAACAAAATTAGTGTATTCATTTTCATGTTCCTGGAGATCTTTCGAAGAATGAGCAGCTACACCTTATACAATAGTCACCTCATTGTATTAGGTAGTTTCTCTTCACTTCCGTAGAACATTGTTACTTTATTATTGTTATTGGGTTTTTTGGACGACGCTCTCCCTTATCACGTCCGGTTCTCTTAGAGTTTCATCCGGTGGATTGGGGATAGCTGACTTAAACCGGCTCGGCCACCTTTATTTTATTTAAAAAATTTAACCTGTTATAAAAAAATAAAAAAAATAGTGTATTAAGAAAAATACATTACATAAATGATTAGGAAGTAATTAATAATTAATCTATATGTAAGAAGTTCTAATTAAATTGTTTGGACGGAAGCAAGTTGAATTTGGTCTTTGTGTACGGATATGTATTGACCGAACAATGACATTGTCTTAATAAAACACAAGTTAGCCAATGGCAGGAGGCTAGATTGATTAATTATGTTAAGATTGGGATTAAATTAAGAAAAATTAGCCAAAGAAACCGACCACTGTGATAGAGATAAATTTGGTCAACAGTTTGACTTAGGAAGAGATAAACCAGAGCGTAAAATATAATGAAATCCATATAAATTAACAGAAAACCATTACTCACTACTACAATTAAGAAAAGCTAAGATACAGAAAAAGGGTTTAGAGAAAGCTTGTGTAAAGAACTAAACTTGTCAAAATAAGGTAAATTTATACTTCTTGATCTCAAATCAACTGATTATTATGTTGAAAGCTGGATGTCTGCGTATCAATTTAGTTAAAACTGTTTTTGATTTTGAAGTTTTAAGAACTGGCACCTAAATATATTAGCCCTACTATAAATCAAATTCATAAGGGTTGATCATGTAACTTTTTTCCTAAGGGTTGATCTTTAACTAGGTTAATATCATAGATTATCATTAGCTCCATGAGTTTGATAGATATATGATTTAATCAGGAGAAAAATATTGTTGTTTGAATTGAATATATATACAAAAGATCAATTTAAGGGCTTACTTTAATTGATCTCTATGGTGAACCTTACAAATATGAACAAAAAAAAATGATTCGACATGAATTCCAAAGTATAAAGTCTATGTATTTTGTTGTTGTTGTTGAACAGTATATAGAGAAATTAGGAGTTAAGTCGATTAGATTAAGAAGTACATATATTACGTAAGGTGCATATGAAAGTTGATTAATTTCCACGTATATCATAAGTATTTAGGAAATTGTAGTATTTTATGTGTATATTCTTAAATAATTTTGGTATCAACTATAGGAGACGATATTATAGGATTCGTGACGGGAATTTAGGTGCTATGAGAGTACGAGTTATATAAGGTGAGTGTATTATATTTTTTATCATGAAAATATTTTTTTGCTGATTTTAAATGCGACATATGTATGTATGATTTCTGAAAATCGGAGGGACCTTGATAAAATAGAGAAATCTTTTAGAAAAATAAAAAAGCCCAAATACATATAAAGAATTGACGGATACCAGATAGTGTCAGGATTTCAGACCACCTAGTGACAGGTTATACGTATATGGCACGCTCATTCATGCTGGTTAGACCTCTAGATGAATGATTCTCGTTTTGGTAACAACGTGACAGAAATGTCGCGTATTTTTACGCAACCACCTTGAAGTCAGCTTGCTATTAATGTTGGGTAATTATCCCGGCTAGGATAACCCATAAGTGACAACTTTAAAATGCTTTAAAACTGTTTTAGAAACAGTTTTCATGACTTGGGTTATGTTTACGATGTATCTAAAGTATACTCAGAAGTTTCTAATGATGCTTATCAATCTAATGTGTTTTAGATGCTATTGTGTTAAGATAACTTGATAGAACATATAGTTCATTCACTTAGGTTTATTTTTATGTTTTTAAAAAAATGTTTATGTTTTCCCTCCAGGTTAGTAAGTAGAAGAAATGACGCTCGACAGACAGACATAGTTTTCTTCAAGGTGTTTTAGGTTGGGTTATGCGGCAGTAGATCTCACGTTTAGTCTTTTGTCGTATATATTTTGAATAATTAAATTACTCTAGTTTGTCTAGCAAGAACTATGATATGATGGAAGGTTAAAATATTTACGACATATATATAATAGTTTGTCTTGTGAGATAACGTTTGGAGAAAAAAATAGTTAAACACGACCTAATAAAATGTCAAAAAATGACAAATAGCAACCTGTTGATCACTAGTAGAACTAGAGGACGCTACACAAAATGCCCACTATATTTAACTACCTAGTGAACATAGAATGGGATCTGACAAAGATATTCAACCTGAAAATTTGGAATACTTTTGGTTTAATCTAGTCTTAAAAATTAATAAAATTTTTATGACATCTCTCTAATTGTATACAACAAAACGTTTTAAATCTTTCTTTTTTTAGCGATTCAAAAGAGAATTACAATAAATTAGGGTCCCCTCGAAAGCATAGAGGCATACAATTTAAGCTTAAATTCGCTTCATTTGTGATGGCACTAGTAGTGTGCCGGGCAGATTCAATCAACTTATAGAGGCATAAAATTTAAGCTTGCGTTTGCTTCATTTGTCATATTCAGTCAACATAGAACTTCTAGCCATATCCCCACAAAAGAGCTCCAATAAGAGATTTTATTACGGTAATCTTACAAATATTCAAGAAAAGTGAAATCGTTGAGTCAACAATTCTTCTGTATTGAGAATTCGTGACATGTCACATGCTTAACATAATTAACCAAAGCACCGGGAAATGTAGATGATGAAAATATCTCAAGATGAACTATTGCCATATGGTTAAATTGTTTATCTACCGTATCAAGGAACTGTGACTTGCAAGATATTACACATTATTTCCCTTTGGGAGTCATTGTCTGACCCTTGATAAGCCGGTATGCTACAGTAATAATGTTATCAATTACTTTTCAAGTCTCAGGGTAGCATGTGCTACACATTCGTGCCACCAACTGCAGCCCTATATCATATTTGATTTTGGACAGAACAAGTGTCTTCTCCGGCTACAACTATCTGCCTCTATAAATTAGCCCCTGATCTCCCACCAGAATTCCAGTCATCCCACAAATTCTTTTATGGAGCGATTGTATTGTTTCATTTACATTTGCAAACACAACTACTGTCTTCCCTTTAGAAAACTTAAAGAGAAGGAACTGGACTGTGAACGTCCCGCTTAATTATACGACTTCCACAGCCACCGGCCTACTACTTTATCTAGTTTTCAAAGTCCAGTTCCTTTTTTTGATTCAGAGGAGCCAAAGTTGGGGCCATCTTTTCTCATTCTTGCAGGCGACACCCAATTGGGATCATGATCATCGTTGTTGCTATCAAACTTCTGCTTCCATGAGGACATACGCTAAAGGAAGAATTAACGGTGGGGACGTCAAGGTGGCATTCAATGATTATGACCATATAGTGCTTAAAAAGTATGGCAGCAATTTGTTAAAACTAGAGAAATCATAAAATGTAAACGATATGAACATGCAATTGTAAACAGGGACGTAAACAATATGAGACGTAAACAATAAGAAACCATTCTATTTCATTTTCATTGGTTTACATATAGTTAGAAAGTTCACAACATGATTTATAAACGCTTTGTGGTATTAGGGAATGCCAAAAAATGTATGAATGTTTCTAATGGGCTATATTTTGTAAGGTAGCAAATCTTTTGTCACCCTCAAATCCCAAAATTTATTACACTCTTAATTAGTTTCTAGTGAGCTATTTTTTTTATCTGAAGAATCATACTTTTTGTAAGTGACAACTTTACCTGAAATTTGTGTGTACGGTGTGTTTCATCATGTCAACACTAACAAATGTATATCACAACGTACACTTACAATTTTGAGATGCTAGTTATTAAATGACATTATTATATCCTATAAGAAGGAGAAATATGCATGGTAAACTAACATGATGTGGTCATTCAAGAAACTAACATGATCTTAAAAATATCATGTATTTATTTTAATTAATTTGTAAGTCCACTCTAATGACTTTTGGGTTAGAGTTATCCAGTCTAATCTATGGTTTTTGGACGATAGATGGAGTAATTGTTTTGGTAGGGTTTTTTTTTTTTTTTTTTTTTTTTTACAAACTAAGATCAAATGACCATAAGAGTAATTGTTTTGGTAGTCATTTTTTACACTTTCCTTAAGAATGTTTCATTATTCATTCAAATGAATCAAAGAGACAATGGGCACAATTAGAAGAACCATCAAGTCAAAAATAAAATGAATCAAAGAGACAATGGGCCCAATTAGAAGAACCATCAAGTCAAAAATAAATTAGTATCGACAAGTTCTTGCCGAATCAAACCCATGACCATTAATTACCTTCTATTCATGAATATCTTTTCTATTCTCTGCCTAATTCAGAATTACCTTTAGTAACTTCAAAATCAAAATATTCCGGCATTTATAGATCTAAATGTATATATTCTACTTTTGAGTTTATAAATCAAACTTAAAGGATGACGATCAATTGTAATTCAATATTAATAATCGTTCCATGGATGCTCTTAACCAATGAAGAAAAGGACGATTACGTCTTGCAATGCAACACGAGATAAATAACATCTATTTAGAAACTTCATTAAATCACTTTTAATTGCATTAATTTTCCATTGTACACATGCTTATTTCATGCACATAGATATTTCAAAACAAGGAAGTTCTACACATGGCTAGTGTATAAATCATAAACATGAATTCTATTGATGACCAAAAATGTTACTAGTAATATTTATTTTCTATACACCAATTTGAACATATAATCAACATAAGAATACATTTACAATCAGGGATGGGTCCACCCTTAGCTAAGGAGGGCTTCAACACCCCCGCCTTTTGGTGCACACCCTCAAAGTACCTAAAAATTGCAATAAATATCGCCACATGGTTAACTTGTTTAATTATCATATAAAAAAAACTGTGACATGTAATATATTACACATTTCGCTTATGGAGGTATTGTATGACCCTTGAAAAGTCGGTACGCTACAGTAACCATGTTATCGATTAGTTTCCAAGTATCGGGGAAGCATATGTGATGCACAGTCCTGCCAACATCTGCAGCCCTCCATCAATTTTGATTTTGGACTCGGTAAGTGTCTTCTCCGGCTGCAACTGTCTTCCCCTATAAATAAGCGCCTCATCTCCAACCAGAATTCCGATCATCCCGCGATATATTTCATGGAGCGATTGAATTGTATATATCATTTGCATTTGCGCGCATAACTACTGTCTTCGCTTCAGAACTCATACGGAGAAAGAATTGGACTCTGAAAACCTGACAGAATAGCCGCCATGTTGATTGAATTTGATTTGCATACATTAAGTTCCTTCACAAAAGATCAAGTCATTACATACTGATTAACAAAAAAGCTCAGTTGAACCTAATCAATATTATTGACATCAATGACTGAGAAATAAAAAATAAAAATGAGCGAAGTTATAGAGAAGAAAGATTTTAGTTTCTAACTTCTCTAGTAAATTGTCGATTCGATTTTTGATATTAAAACTTAAATAAAATGTTTTCTTTCGTTTTCTTGATTTTTTCCTTTATTTGCTTGCTATTCCCTCTTCAACATGAACTTTAAATAATTATTTGGAAAGATAATTTTTTTACAACTCATATGTTTGTTAATGCAAAACGAATTTATAAGAATGTCGTATAACTTTATGAGTTAGGGGGCTGCGCACATAACAATATTTCTATATGATTGTATATAGTGCGCCAATTGATTAGGGTTTTAAACCTAATTGACGTACACTTTTGTTAGCAGTATAACTTCAAAACTCTAATTAGAAAAAAATAAATACAATTAATAATATTTTGAAATTATGGATATTTCATGCGATGAACGACTAATGCTTCAAGGTCAACCTCTATGGAATGAGTGTGCAATACATCTTCTTTTGAATCAAAACATTTCAGCAAGGTAGCGACCAAGATCTCCGGTTCAATTTGCTAGGGAGTTCCCATTTATCATTGTCTTTGATGAACTTTTTGAAAAAGGCCAGAAGCAGTTCCGACATCTTCTGAGGTCGATTCTTCTTAATTGAATCTCCCATCTCCGGATCTCAAGATCAGGTGAAATTCTTCAAAAAGCAAGAATCTCTATTGAGGAAAAAAGGAGAAAAGAGAAGGTCAAACATCTATTTGAATAGAAAAATTTCATTGGATATAATTTTCAGAGTTTCTAATGAAAGATTTCAATATGTTATTTTGTGATCAAAGGACATTATAGAAATAAAATCCTTTTTCCTTAAATGAAATGAGGTTATCAGTAACAAAAAAATATTTAATCGGTTGCATAGAAAATGCCCACTATATTTATCCACTACTGGACAATTCAGAATCAGCGACACAAACATGCGTCGCTGACTTAAGGATTTGTGTCGCTAAATCAATCCGCGACACATATTTAAGTGTCGCAGATGTGTCGCTAAATCTTCTGTTGTTAGAAAGTCAACGGCACAAATATGTGTTGCAGTTATCCGCGACACATTTGCCACACATTTTTTTCTGTGTCGCAGATGTGTCACTGAATGTACCTTGTGTCGCACATGTGTCGCAGAGTTTGCGACACAAGCCAGTGTCACGGATCTGTGTCGTTGTTTTAACATTTTCGAGTAGTGATAGGGTGTTCAACATAACAAAACATAAATTGAAGGTGTTCATTTAAGTTATTTAGTAACTATTTATATACATTTTATTAAAAAAATTGGATTATTTTATAAAAAAATAGGAACTGAAGTTTAGGAAATACCCTCATTACTATGTTATTCCGCCCATGAAAATATAGATCGGGGGTGACAATGATTTTTCAACCTAAAAATTTGGAATACTTTTGGTTTAATCTAGTCTTAAAAATTAATAATTTTTTTATACAAGATTTAGGATTTTATTTCATTAATAAAAAATAAAACAACATGTGGTCGAAATTCGACAATTATACATGAAGTTCCAGGAAGGGACCCTAATTGTAGTCGAATAAAGGATGAAGAACATATAAAATTTCTTGACTAAAACCCTGTGCTCCTCATACGAGAACAACAGACCATGGCTTCACCAACATCAAAAAATTTGTCGCCAAATTATAATTTACCAAATAGTTGATATTGTCACAGACAACAAACCTTAAACAACTAAGCGTTCGCACATAGGTAATTAAATTCAATATTTAAGAGAAATTCGAAATAATGAAAAAACTTATATCAATGTTGATACTATCACAAACGATATAGATCTAAATCAACACGATTTTCATCAGATATTAGCTATAAACCATTACGAAACAAATAACTCTTATAAGCCGATGGACGTGGCTGTGGAGGGCGTATAAGCCGATGCACGTTTAGAGGTGCCAAAGCTGGGCCCATTTTTTCTCATTCTAGCAGGGGACGTCCGATTGGGATCATGATCATCGTCGTTGGTGTCAAACTTCCGCTTCGAGGATGACAGACGCTGGAGGGAGGAAGAATTAACCGTAGGGGATGATAATAGTGACATCGAATGGTTATGACCTTATAGTGCTGGGAAAGTATGTTTGTTGTTGGTTAAAACCAGAAAAATGATATGAGATGTAAATGATATGAACTTGCAACTATAAACATGGATGTAAACATTATGAGATTTAAACGATGTAATCATTCTCTATTTGAAAGTTCACAACATGATTCCTAAACGTTTTGTGGTATAAGGGAATGTCAAATGATTTACTAATGTTTAAGCCTAGATTAAACCAACAAAATTCCAAATTGTAAGGTGAGAAATCTTGTCATCCTCAAATCCCAAAATATATTCAACTTTTTGCTTTGCGTAGGCAAAATTCTTGTATCGAACTAATCATATATATATATATATATTAAGGATGTACATAGATAGCAAAGGATTAAAGCTTTCACTGAGCAACAGTTGTTTGAGCATGTTCATCCTAATATCACTTAATTAAGACTCAGATTACTATTAAATACCTCTTCATTAATTCACTGCCCTTGATCTGTCCATGTCAACTCTTTCTATTCATTAGATTGTCCGAGTCAGCCCTATCGGTTTAGATTCCAACTTTAATCTTTTCTAATCCAATTTTGCCTGCAAAGTTTATTCTCCCATCTTTGCAATTTGCCAGCCTGCTCATCTTGGCCGCTTGTCTCTTTCGGACGACTTTTCAGAACGATTCTCTGACACTCCCACACCATGCCGCCTGAAAACGTCGCCCATGTGTGCCTTTCCATCATTTATGTCTACTCCTTTTCTTTCCGATTTGATTTTCTCTCTTGAATCTTCTCTCTTTCGTTCTTTCTTTGATTTCACACTCTCACGGACAGGTTTAGCTGGATTTTGTCTTCCTGCGTACGTCTTCCACGTCTCCTTTATATTTATCTTATTTTAATTTTCATTATTGCTGTCAATTTCATATGAATTTCTCTATTTTGTGTGCAGGAATTAAATTGCTTCTTCAAAATTCTTGTCACAGACAATTTTGTAATTACTCTTCCTTCATATTTCTCTTTCGTTGTATTTTGTTCATCATAATCGGCTGTATGTTGATAACTATATATTATGTATAATTATCTATCTTTATATCTAATAATTTGTATGGTATTAAGTAAATTAGTTGTATTTTATTTTATTTTAATTTAATTATTTCATGTCATTGTAGGAATCGTGTTTAAATTGGTCAATATATGCTGATTTGGAGCTAAAACAAAACTCAGGGACTGAATTGAACGCATGTGAAACTTGAAGGATCAGTGTTGCAATCTAAGTGAAAATATTGCTCCTACGTGAATGGGTCTTTTCTCAATTGGATTTTGTGTTGACTTTGAATTCAATGATTAATTCAGAAGAGATGAAGAAAAGCGGACCGGAAAACAAACCCATGAATTTGGGATTCCTAATTATTTTGGGCTTTGGTGTTTAATGCTGGTGATTAATTAAGAAGCCAACTATAAAACAAAAGGAGGAGACTGGCGTGAAGAGCCGACCACCTTACACGATGAATTAAGTTTTTTGCGAGAGAAAGCACGACGCGGTGAATTCGAGAGGACGGAGTTTCGTGGTTTCTTATCTTCGTAGTTTTGTCATTATAATTTGTTATTTTTTTTTTGTTTTTTCTACATGATCATGAGTAGGTACTTTTTTTTTTAGGACAAGGATGAACTTATAATTTAGCCAATGTTTTGACGATATTAGCTCGTACTTTGTTTTATGGATTAATTTAATTTTTTATGTTGTGTTCTCAATGTTTTCTTAGATTTGATCATCTTAGGAATTGATTAATTATCCTTAAAAATAAAACGAAAGTGTGAGCTTTGGATTAGAACCTGAATATATCGCATGTTTAATGTATTCACAAAGATGATGAGTTAATTGTTGTTAGCATAGACATATAGCTAATAGACATGCGAACTTAGTTCGATATAGAACCCATTGCAATTCTTTTACTTTCTAATACCGTAGAGATACAGGGTTAGAGTAAAACGATTAGGATTAATTGACAAAGAGATATGCTTTTAGCTATTAATGAGTATTGGGTAATTGCAATGATTTCATATAAAACGAGTACGACATTATTGTTAATATTTGTGATGATTATAGTATAATATTATGCCCTACAAATTTTCTCGCATTTGAATTTTCTTGTTATTTATTTTTATTTATGTTCTTGGTTTATTCATCACAACCTCCATCGTTAGTTTGAACAAATTCATAGAAGGATAATACTATTAGTCAGTGACGACTTAAACACAACTCCTGGTGGGATCGATACTCTACTTATTCTTTATTACTTGTGGCGACACGTGCACTTGCGTGCGTGCAAAATAGCCCGACATATGTTTACCTTCAAACTGGTCGGGGATTGTCTTTCAATTTCATACTTTGGAAAAAGTAATTTTCAAATACAAGTTGTGTTCATTTTACTACAATTGTTTGAGGATTGTCTTTCAATTCCTTATTCGAAGTGAAATTAGATTATTTTTATTTTTTTAATCGTTGGATTCAGAGATATCTTTGTCTTTGGATTGTTTATCTTAATCATATCTAAGTTTTAATCCTTACATTAGTATCATTATAGACAATTTTTCTTATTTTTTTCCATTGTTTTTTCTACCGTGTGGCAATTTAATTTCAGTTCAGTTATCTCTATTCTCCATCATTTGTTTTCCATTATTATTAACAATATATTTTCATATTTAGTCACACTTCTGATGCTATGTTACTTTATCACTTTGTACACTTCAATATGTTTGTTTTTTGAGTAAGATCAAAGTGGTTTAATTGTATTGTCTATAAGTTTTTTTTATAACTTTGGCAAATATCAAGCCACCCAACTATTCAATTGTCTTATAGTGGTTTCGTTGTGTTTGCATAAAATTATCTTCATGTAGACAAATTTTATTCAGCTATTCAATTATTTTATAGAAAATTGTTTGTAAATTAATTTAATGTGAAAATATTTTTCATTTACACCACCTGCTTTTTTTTCCTCGAATCAAATGTGGCTGTCTTTTCGTTTATAAAATGGTCCTATCTTTCTTATTTCAATCCAACCATCTTGCAGGTGGATAGTCAATGTTGGAAATGGGGATGGGGATATTGTTGTGGTACGCTTTAAACAGGATGAAGTAGATAATTAGATTTAAAATATCAGGTAAGTTTATACAAGGTCCTTAATAAGGTTTATCGATCCTAACTTTACAGTGATCCAATAAACCTGAGAGGACTGTCTTTCAAACTCTGTTTTCTCTTGAAAAACTCTATGTTGCCTTATCCAGAGTCAGTAATCCATCTGATCTGAAAATTATGTCATGAAATGATAGCTTTTCTATATAATGTGGGTTTCCAGATATATATTTGACGGTTTATAGTGTACTGCCCGTAAACATATATCAATATCTAACAATATTTTCTCTTATAGCTAATATTTAATTCATTTTACATGAAAGATTTATTAATAACAAAACCTCAATATTATTCATAGTTATTTTTGATCATGTATATTTTAGAGCTTTTATGATTAAGATACCAATACTTGCCTCAGGTAAATTCTTATGCCTGCTCACATGTTGTTTAATTATGTTAGTATTTTATAATGTCATCACTGTTAAACTTAATGACCATGCATTATAAATACAGATCTCTCATCGCTTAATTGAGAAGACAAGGAATTAAAACAAGACTCTTATCCGTGCGTTGAAATTCAGCAACAGTCTCCATAAACTGTTGTGACTGAATACGAATGTGGATAATGAGGTACCGTACATCTTTGCTTTGTCATTTTGTTGAATTCTTTAGCTAAGTACCTATTTCATGTGGCTCAAGTAATTTGCCTCTTTACTTTTCTCCAAACTAACCACTTTCGATTCATTGTGCAGATTACATTGGCAAGAGAAATGGAATTTTTCAGTTATGATAAGAATTAAAAAGTTCACCAGAGGAATAAAACAGTCAGAATGAATGGAAATGTTCATATTATTTTGTAAAAAATGTTTCTCCAAAATTGTTAGAATGCATAGTTGAGAATAATGCTATTGTATTTCATTTACCAATTTCCAAATATTAGCTCTCATGACGAATAAACTACTCAAGATTTTCTATTTTGCAAAATTGGTTAACAGACTTCAAATATCCATTCTTGCTAAAATATAATTACACACTAGTAGAAAATATCGATACGTCCACGGTCTGATAAGCGTGGCCTAATGCCAAAAAGTCGTGGCGAAAAGAATAGGTCTTGGTTTTTTGACTTTACGCCACGGCTATGAACCATGAAATTTGCTTCCATGGCGGAAAGTATACGCCACGGTTTTTTGACCTTTTCTACCACGATTCTAGGAAACCGTGGCGTAAAATGATCCATCAAGTTAACTCCCTTACCACTTATATATCACGGTTGTTTTGGCCGTGGCCTTAGATTGTTACGGTTTTTTAGCCGTGGCACAAGATTACGTCACGATTTTGCAGAAATATTTACCATGATTTTAAAATCGCGGCAGTTTTATATACTTCCAGCCACAGCATCGTGGTCCCGATTCCGAAGCCACCTTTGTTTCACATTTTTCAATAGATCGATTCTATCAAAAATAAATTCATACCTATTGAATCCAAAACACAATTTAATAGGAATAAAAAAAACATGAATAAAATTAAAATAATTTACATATCATTAATTAATTTCTTAATGTAAATCTAGTAAATCTTATCATGTACAAAAGGTTAATCCATGCATTCTCAGCTCACAAATTAAGATCAATTGCCAACCCTCGTTCCTACAAAAGACAAACAATTAGATATGTGATTTCCAAGTAGAAGTTAGCTAGTTAAGCTTATCACAAAATTGAAATCCACTATCATGCCTTATGCAAATTATGTAAAACAATTAATTTAACAGGCCTGTTGTAACTGTAACGACTCAATTTTCTTTCGATTAAATCTCGATTCCTACGCTAGATATATGTTACTTTTACGTCAAGTCAAAATTTTATAATATTGATTGATTTCGATTTGAGATGATTTAAGTAAGAAGCAAATATTATAAAATGTTTCTACATTAAAAATTTATACAAGAAAGTTTACTTCATAGTCCAAATTACAATAGTTATTACATGCAAATTCTATGCATAAGTATATACAAAATACCTACAAGAATACTACCTTAGTTTGATTAAGTGTACTACCTACAAATCTACAATACTACCTACACCTAATATCTCCAAACTGGCAGCCATAAGTCTTCAAGGCAGCCTGCAAAAACCAAAGCAATCAAGCATTCACTTTTTGACAATTTTCTACACAAAACAACATAAGTCAAGAAAGTAATTTTTCACACATGCCTAAGACTACAATAATGGACATGCATTACATAAAACAACAAACATCTCACTCAAGTTAAAACAAGTTACCCTCCTGCACAATTCATCCTGTCTGCAGTTGGATCACAAGAGCTTTACAAATTCAACTCTCAACAGGAAACCCTCAAATCAACTCTAAAATGTCAACAAGCCTACTGTTATTTTTCTAAGCCTACCAGTTCTATATCACGTTATAAACAACACTCACACTCATCACACAGCAAAGCAACAACCAGAATCATCATCAAATAACATAATCGATCATCAACAACATCACAGAATCAATTCTGCCAAGAAACAGAACAACCCAAATTATATTTTTCCAGAAAACTTAAAACTTACCTCAGACACGTTCGTTGACGTCCACTGATCACCAATGTCGCTGTCGTTGAGCCAACAACCGACGGGAAGGAACTGAGTAGTCACCGAGTTCGGACGGAGACATAACCGGGTCAGCCAATTCCAGCCAAGTCGAGCATTAATTCGACGCCCCAAACCTTGTTCCAGAGCCAACCAACAACAAAAACAACGATTTTAGGCCGTAAACAGTAAGAATCTGAAACTCCCAATTTCAATTCAAGTTAAATTAAATCGTTTTTATAGTCGAATTTTATGTAGAAATGATTAAAAGGAGGAGTAGAATAACATATATTAGAATCGGAGGAAAACCCAAATTACACGAAGCACCCTAATTCTTAAAAATTGAAATTAAAAACTTACCGGTCGACGATAGGAGAAATTGATGGTAGAATCTTACTCCCCGCGACGAGAACTACATGGAACGGCCAAGAAACTGGCCGGAGACGACGGCGAGAGCGACGATCGACAGAGTAGAGTCGACGGGCGGAGAAGAAAAGAAGAGAGAAGAAGAAGAAGAGAAAATGAATGGACCGAACCGGTCCAATCCGTTATAAAATCTGTCTCAACTGTTAAATGACTATACTATTCTCAGTCTTTTAAATTATTTACAATATTACCAACGTGTTTTATTTCAGTCAAATAAAAGTCAATGGTTTAAATTGTCTTTTCATAGTATTAAAATCGGTTCTTTCGGTTCTTTTGGTTTAACTCGATTTGATTCGGTTTGGTTCTACCTCATCAGTTCGGTTTGATTTTAAATCACCGTGTCTACGTTAAAAGTCAAGTATACCCTTCTGTTTTTAACGGATTTACAAAATTACCAACGTATCAGATTTAAACTAAAGATTATTCTGAGAATTTTATATAAACCGAGCCTATTTTATTTTACGAACCAAATAAGATACTGGTCAAAAAAAATTATAAAATTTTTTACAGTAAGCCAAAATATTATTTTCTACATAATATAAAAAAATTCATAACTTTTTGAATTCATATTTAATTTATTTTAATTTCTGAATTGATTAAGATTTTAAGAAATGATTTAAATATAACTAAGTGTTTCCAAAATTATTTAAAGTCATATTTCAACTTGGAAAATTATTTAAAAAATATTAGAATATTATTTTCAATCATTTAGAATGTTATTTAGAATGTTATGTAATTTTTATAATAATTATTCTATTATATAAGTGTATAATTAAATAATTAAACTAAATAAATGACCTTAAAACAATTATTAAAATAGAATAAATTGGAAGAATAATTAGTTAGAACTATTACGACGAGAGTAATGAGTAGGATTAAATTCGAATAATTTTCCATGTTAGTACTTACGAAATTAATAATCAATATTTCGATAGGTCGATAAATCGCACGATAAAGTTAAACGGACAAAACGATTCGAGGAGCAAAATACTATGAGTGTTACTTTCTTTTTCATTATGACCATATGTTGATGCTTTATGAAATATATATATTACTATGCCGTGATTTTCTATTATATCGATGTTTATGGTTTATTTAAATATACGGCGTAGCTATGTATTATACTTTTGAAAACTGGAGAGAACTTTCAAAGACCCTAAAAGCAAAGTTTTCTTTGCTTCCTAATGATTTAAAAGCAAGTTTTTGCTTAACAATGAATAATGAATTTAAAAGCAAATTTTTGCTTCATTATACATACTATATAAAATACGAACCCAATGAAAAACTATTTTATTGATGATGGGATTCGGTCGACTTTGTGGCGACCCAATCCGTAACGGGTACTAGATCTTTGTGACCCCTTGCTTTGGTTTGATCAGATGGTATGACTCCCTAGTATATCAAGCTGGAGAATTATTTACGCCCTTTGCTTACGGGCTGACGGTAAATTAGGATGCTGCAGTAGGTCGCTCCTGTTGTTAGTTATACCGACGTTTTCACTGATGGGGTTCGACGATTTTTTTTTAGAGATGTTTATGACACAAAATATTTTTCTGATAAATGTTTCACTTAAACGTTTTCAGTAAAACCTCATTAAGCATTATAGCTTACTCTTTCCGAAAAATTTACGTTTTTTTTCTCTTCAGGTTGAGTCGGTAATTTCCGAAAGATAAGCTAGCGGCATCCGGCGTTGTAGGGTAGCAAATAAGGTGGGCTCTGCGGCATTAGGACTCGATCTCTCTATTTTACAAGTATTGAGTTATTTTTAAATAATTATGTATTTTATTTTCCGCAAAGACTTAATTTGTATAATTATATTTGTGATCGACTTGACATTATGTTTTAAATAATGGACAATTGGAGTTAAGTTAAGTTAACGAACGTATAGTAGGCACCGTTTTCCGATCGGTCTAGACGGTTGGGAGCGGGGCCCATAGTAACGCCCGTAATCCGATAGATATACGAATCGTAGAATATGTAAAGTGATTAGATACGCCTCGAAAATTAAATTAACTCGTCTAAATATTTAATTAATTCCATTTTCATTGACCAAAGAAAATATCGACAGACATTTCAATTCACCATCTTTAAATATTTCATCTCAACCATATATTTCTATAGAAAATTTTGTCAACATTCACCTGTCACATTTACAAACACAGTTTTCAACTATTGCAATTCACCATCATCTTTATGATCACTCTTGTGTACTATTAGATTATCTCTCTCTCACGCATAACAAATTCAACTCTTCACGGAAAACACTCAAATCAAAATCGCAATTGTAAAAAGCCTACTTGAGACAATAGCTAAACCAGCAACTAAAGTTCTTAAATGAAATTCAACAACTCTAAGAAACTAAGACTCAATATAAGTAAAATACAGATAGAGATCGTGAGAACTATAAACTAAGAGAAACTCATTCTCTGCTCTCCCAAAACAAGCCTTGTCTGACAAACACAATCCAGTCCAGGAAACAACATTACAATGAGTAAACCAAAATAATTAAACTAAGCAAAAAGTACTCTGCTCACCGTCAACGACATCCACTACAAACCAAAAACCACACTCTGCCATCTCAGTCTTTGTTCCAACGAGTCCTAACCTAACAGAATCAACCCCGACGAGCTCTACCACCGTGGCTCCAATTTCGAGGAGCTGTAATCGATGCTGACGAGAACCAGAGAAGGAAGGCGAGTCCAACAGTAACCAAATCGGTCTAAAACTGAACGGAATCGACGAGAAGAAGAGAAAGGAGAAACTGAGTACCCGTTGTCGAACCGCCGTCTCTGCCGCCGTGAACCAGTGACGCCAACCGAGTCGTTGGAGTTCTATTTCGACGGCATCTGACGAGAGACGAGGAGGAGGAGAAGAAAGAACCACAATCGACATCGATACGAGCCGAAGCCGCCGTCAACTCCACCGACCGAAACTTCAACTCGTCGGTAAGCCACCTTAAACTCCTCCGATTTACCTGTAAATCACATAGAAACGATTGTAAGGAAGCCTAGAACAACATATTAACACATGAGAGCCAAATGAATATTTTTAAGAAACGGAAAACCGAATCTTTAAGGCCTAGATCCGGCCAAACGACTGCAAATTAGGACAAACCGACCACACCATCGTGTTTATCTCTTCGAAACGAGTCGACCATGTGAATTTCGCCAAAGTCCGGCGATGACCGCCGGCAGCCGCCACCGTGAACGGTGGTCGGACCGCCGTGAAAGTCGCCGGAATCTGAAAAAATATCTGGCCAGGTACCAACAGTTAGAGAGAGAGATGAACGAGGAGAGAGAGAGGAGAGACGGAGGAGAAAATGAAATTTCTGGTTCGGATCGGCTATATATAATAATTTTTGATTAAATGACTATTTTACCCTACAGAGTTTTAAATAATTACCAAAATACCTTCTGTCTTTCTATTAGTCAAAGGACAGTCATGTCATTTAAATCACCCGAACCTATTTTAAACCAATCAGAATTTAATATATCTTCCGAACCTAATAATTATAGTTTTACTTGCTCCGAACCTACCAAATATTTACAGTAAGTTAAATATATTATTTTAAACATAATATCAAAATTTCACAATTTTTGAAGAATGGATTTAATTTATTTTGATTTCTGAGTTAATTAAGGCTATAAGAAATAATTTATATATAATTAAGTATTTTTAAAATTATTTAAAGTAATATTTCAGTTTGGAAAATTATGTAAAAATGACAGAATATTATTTTCAATTATTTGGAATATTATATAAATTTTTATAATATCTTCCTATTATATAAATATTTAGTTAAATAATTAAACTAAAAAAATGATTTTAAGATAAATACAAAAATAGAATAAATTGGCTTAAAATTAGAGATGAGTGTGACGTGTAGGATTTTATTCTAGTAAATCTTCCGTTAAGCGTTAGTACATGTGAAATTAATAATCGATATTCGATAGGTAGCTAAGTTGCACGTTAATCGGACGGAATAATTCGAGGAGCAATATAAGGTGAGTGTTACTTTCTTTTTCATTATGAAAATATGTTGATGCTTTATGAAATATAAATGTATTACTATGCCGTGAGTTCTGATTATATCGATGTTTATGATTTATTTAAATATACGGCGTAGTTATGTATTATACCTTGAAAAACTGGAGAGAACCTTTAAAGACCCTAAAAGTAAAGTTCTCTTTGCTTCCTAATAACAAATTTAAAAGGAAGATTGTGCCTTATATACATATTATAAATACGAACCCAATTAAAATTTTTTATTTACAGAGGATTCGGTCGACTTTGTGGCGACCCAATCCATATAGAGTACTTGGTCCTTGTGACCCCATGTTGACGGTCTGATCAGAGGGTACGACCTTCCCAAGTTTATCTAGCTGGAATTTTGATTAATTGCGCCCATGTTGACGGGCTGCCCATAGATTAGGATATTACAGTAGGTCGCACCTATTGTCAATCATCCCTATATTTTCACTGATGTGGTTCGACTATTTCTAAAGATGTTTTATGACGAATTCTGATGATAAAATGATTTAAGATGTTTATAAATGCAAACGTTTATCCTTAAAGATATTTCAAAGAAATGTTTTCAATAAAACCTCACTAAGCATTATAGCATACCCTTTCCGAAAAATCTATGTTCTTTCTCTTCAGGCTGAGTTGGTGATTTCGGAAAGAGGAGTTAGCGGTATTCATCTGTGTATGAAATCGAATAAGGTGGGCTCCGCGGCATTAGGACTCTTTCTCACTATTTTATGAGCATCGTGCTAATTTAAATGATATGTATTATATTTCCGCAAAGACTTAATTTGTATAATTATATTTATGATCTACTGGATATTATGTTTGAATAATAGATAATCGAAATAAAGTTAAGTTATCGAACGAATAGTAGGCACCGTTTCCGATCGGTCGAGGCGGTCAGGAGCGGGGCCCATACCTGTTGTGCCTTTAATCTGACTAGATAACAATTCAACAATAATACTTATACAACCTATATGCTATATATGTAACGACCCGAAAATTCGAACTTAGGTAATCGTGCCAACGATAGTGATGTGTAGATGATATCACGATTAAAGCTAAACCTATTTGATTCGTCTCGTAGTCAACGCGCATTGATTTCGTATTTTAATTTAGTCGGAAATTTTTATTAAACCAAGTTAACTATTAAATAGTGACGCGTAACAGTTTCGAGACCTAAAGTGTCTAATCGATATATTTTCGAACAACAGTAAATAGCATCACTATTTATCTACACATCAAATAACGGGTAATAGACATGAAATATCAGATAAATACACATATATGCATGAGACGGAACGAATGACTGAAGTCAAAAATTTCACAGTGACTACATGTGAAATTGTCGATGATCTCTTTACACAGTGATGAGGAAAAGTGTCGGTGATCTCTCTATAAAAATCACATCCTCCATCACATTTTCACACACTCAATTATACAGCCAGAAATCCAAAATTTCACAAACACAGAGAAATTCACGAGAAAAATTATAAGAAAATCATTCCAGCTCAGTTCAACACATGAGTCCAACTTATATATTCCAGTCCAAAAATCTCTCCGTAACAAATCCTACAGAGGATCCTAACTGTAAAAAAATTACGAATCTTTTCGGAAACGATGACGCCGATCAAGTCAACATGACTGAAACCGGCGATTCGGACCTGAATTGAAGCTCAACCGGACTCGATCACGTCGAACCGGATGGAAATTCTCCGGGTTTCAAGTCGGCACTGAAGGAGAAAATGGAGCCCAGGCGACGGGGAAGCCAATCACATCGAGAACCACCATCGCCGCTGTTACTAGAAATTTCGAGGTGAGTTTTCCGTCGTTTTGCCTGTCGAATCGAGACGATTTATATGTTAAAAAGATCCTTAGGAGGAGTAGAATAACATATTAATAGATCAAAGTAAAATAACGTTTTTTAAATTTTGACCGGAACTTCAAGTCACGTTTTCGGCCAAATATTTCATCAAATCAAAGAGCTATAGAAGAGTAAAACACTTAGAATTAACTTAGGAACAATATACTAAAAGATGAGGGCCAACAGACAACTTTTAAAAACGTGTTGACCGAACCTTTGATTTGATTTTCCGACCAAAGCCCTCCGAATTTGACCAAACCGACACCACTGCCGTGGAGGTGTGGAAAAATCCCGGCCGGTCACCGTCTGTCTAGAATGAGAAGATGAACTAGAGAGAGACGAAAACGGAGGAGAAAATGAATTTTCCGGTCCAGAATCGAGTATATATAATAGATTTTTCATAAAATGACTATTTTGCAATCAAGTCTTTAAAGTAATTACAAAAAATACCTTCAGTCACCGTAATAGTCAAAGGGTAAGATAGTCTTTTCCCTATACCGAACCTGTTGAAAGTCAGTGCAAACCTATATTTTATTTCGAACCTAATAAAATCATTTCTACTGGTCCCGAACCTACCAAATTTTTACAGTAGGTAAAATAAATTGTTTTGAACATAAATATGTAAAATTTGTATCTAATGGAGATCATATTTATTTATTTTGATTTCTGAGTTAATTAAGGTTAAAAAAAATGATTTAAATGTAACTAAGTATTTTAATTTTTTTTTAAAGTATTAATTCAGTTTAGAAAATTATGAAAAAAAATGACAGTATATTATTTGAAATATTATGTAAATTTTTTTTAAAAATATTTTTTTTATTATACAAATATTTAATTGAATAATTAAATTAAGGAAACTAATTATAAATTATAATAAAAGAAATGATATTAAGAACATTAATACAAAATGAAGTAGATAAATGTTTTAAATTTAAATTAGAGTTACTACGACGAGTGTGACGCGTAGAATTTAATTCGTGTAATTTTTCCAATAAGCGTAAGTATGTATGATATTAATAATCGTTATCTCGATAGGTCGATAGATTGCGACGATACTAGTACGAGGAAGACTCGAGGACCTATTTGAGGTGAGTGTTACTTTCATTTTCCCTATGAACATATGTTGATGCTTATTGAAACATAATATATATTACTATGCCATATAAATGATTTCCGATTATCTCGTTGTTTTATGATTTATTTAAAAGTATGGCATAGATATGTATTATAATTTTAAAAACTGGAGAGAATCAAAGTCTCGCTTTGCTTCTTAATGATTTAAAAGCAAGTTTTTGCTTTACAATGGATGATTATGAAAAGCATGTTTCGCTTTATTATATAAATACAAACCCAATGAATGAATGTTTTATTGATGATGGGATCCAGTCGACTTTGTGGCGATCCAGTCCGTAATGAGTACTTGATCCTTGTGACCCATGTTGATGGTCTGATCAGAGGGTACGGCTCCCCTAGTACATCTACGGTATTAACAGGAGTACTTTTTGCGCCCGTGTTGAAGGATTGATGGTAGACTAACGGTTTTCCACTAAATGGGTTCAACAAAAAAGTAACGTTTAATGAATATTTTTATTATTTTTCAAAAATATTTACATTGATTGAACTTTGAAATGTTTAAAATGGATTCTATGCTTTAAATGATAAAATGATTTAAGATATTTATGATTCAAACGTACTTAATGTTTTACCTTCACCAATGTTTCAATTAAATATTTTCAATGTAAAACCTCACTAAGCATTATAGCTTACGGTTTTGTTTTCAAAAAATGTTTTCTTTCTCTCCAGGTTCATGAAAAGATAAAACTCTGAGCTACGAGGCATCGATAGGCTATAACAAATAGAAGTACCGACGGTCACCGCCTCCGGCCTCGTTAAGGTGGGGTCGGGAGCGGGCGCCACAATATGATTTGGGACTGTATATAGAGTAATCAAATTTCGAATATATAATACTCACCCAATGGGAATTGGATCTTCTTCTCCCTTGATCATCTTGAATATTGGCTGCAGCTTGAGAATTACTCGTACAACCTCCATTCCCTCCCTTCTTCATCAAGTGCCAAACAACATAGTTCTTCTACAGAGCACACAAATACATATATATATTTATTAAGCAGAATTCAGAATATAATTAATATGTATAGCAATTCATCACCATACATACAGGGTTCCGGCAGCCAAACTCTGTTGTGTAATCGTGGACGATCCATGGGGATTGAGTGTCCAATTTGGGTTTGCATTTGGATTTGGATTTACCTTTGGATTTGGATACACCTTTGGTACTCTTGAAAGAAAATTTAGCTGACTGGTAAGATAATATCTTCCTTACACTTGTAACACCTTTTGAAGTTGTGAAATTTTTATATTTACCTGTGACTTTCCAATAACCTTGAGGGGTAATTATTTGAAAACCGATACGACGCTTTTCCTCTTTTTGCAGCTAACAAAAGAAGAACCAATGGTTCTCCAACGATGTTTCAACTGAAAGACCTCTAAATATATATATTTTAGTTAGAAAATAATGAATTAATGCAAAACTAATCCAAAAATAATCACCAAATACATATATGGAATAAAATTATTAAGTCACTAACCAGGTAAATCTCACGGTTCAAGCTTGTTACAATCTTCGATGGTGTCCATTGTTTGGTCGAGCTCCTCCAAATGGTCCCCGATGACTCTATTTCTTAGGTAGTGATCTATCAACTCGTCCATGGTTGGACAGAATCTTAGGCCAAGTTTGTGCTCCATATTAAGGAACGAGAAGAGTATCGATGTCTGCGAAAGAGAGAGACGGGAAGTAATAAGAGCTAGCCTAATGTTTAGTACATACTACGTATATAGTAGGAAAATTACGTTAACAATTAAAATGCATAAATCATTGCTAACTTTAAAGGAAAAATGGTCATTCTTCATAGAAACATTTGTTACCAACAATTAAAATTCGACGCACTTCATCAAATCGCAAATTATAATCTTTTCTATACGTTTTAACATCAAGGTACTATGAGATTTCTACTTAACTGTACTAAACCAACTACATATAAATTTGACATTGCCAACGAATCTAAATTCACTACGTAGTACAAGTTGTGAATGATCCAAACATCCCTACTCCAAACAAAGAAAGGAAATTATATGCTATATATATGCAAAGCTTTAAAGATCGATTACAACTTAAGATAATTACACTCAAAATCATAAAGTACCCAATTCTTATCATCAAACAACTTAAGATAATTACACTCAAAATCATAAAGTACCCAATTCTGATCATCAAACCAAAAAAAACCTACGGAAAATCCGAAATTAGTTCTATGACGAACTCAAAAAACCCTTAAAGTTATGGAGCCCTCTCAATATTTAAGCAACCAATGGTTTCCTTTATATAGTTTCAAATGAGATTGTCAACTTTCGAACTCTAATGTTGAGCTTGGCTATCGATTGTCGAGGGTCGATCGGCGAGAAATTTTTAGAAAGTCGAGTACTTGACGATTGTTGAGTTTCGGGGAGTGAGGGTTTGTCCAACTTAAGAGTGAGGGTTTGTCCAACTTGTGAGAGAAGTGAATTTTTTTTGAATAAAAAGAGAAGTTTAAATTAGTATTGAAAAAAAAATATTGATTGGCGCACGTCTCACATTTTAACTTAGCAAAATTTTTTGAAATTAAAATTCCGCCATGGTTTTTTTGTTCAAACGCCACGATTTTTTTAAAATATAAGCCACGGTTTTATGCAGTGTCTCCATGGTTTTTAACCCGTGGCCATATGCTGCACAACAAAGATCGATCCAATTTCTATCTCGAAGCCAACCTACATCAGATTATCCTTCACATGCATAGACAATTCGATTTCAATTCCAACAATAAAATATCATAAAGGGACATAAATCCGAAATTCATAACACAATTTCAATTCTTTTCATTATATTAAAAGACAATTGGAATTTTCCTTCGATATACCAATATTATTTATGGTTACATAAGATAAAAAAGTTTATTTGGAGTAACAGGGAAAGAGTTGATGAGTATTGATGGTTACAAAAACTACATGGAGATCATTATTATATTTCTTCATCGTTTCTTGGACAATTCTGGGATCTTCCTTCATTATATTTCTTTATCATTTCTTTGACAATTCTCGGATCTTCCTTCATCTTTTTGTTTCTTCGACAATTTCCAGAAGAACCCTATATATCTTTTTGCAGCTCACAAAAGTTCGTTTCTTTGGTGGAGAACCGAAGTTACAGTCCACCAAAATTATTCTTCATTCGCTCAGAATCTGGGTTGGTTCCTTCAGACTCTGTGACTAGTGTTGCTTCCTACTCATTCCTTCCATTCATCCTTTTATTTTAAAGGATACTAGAAAATTACATGTGGTGATGAAGATGTGAACTTACAGTTGATTTCAGCTGATCTAAGATCATATTCATCCCATTCATCTTTTTGTTGGAAGAAGGAGTAGTTGAGTTCATCGGTTCTTAACAAGAGATGGATCAACGTGTGTAATTGACCTCTTCTAGTTGTCGAGAACCTGGACGCTGGCGTACAAGAAGACCTACGAATGACATGGCCCACTTACAATCGAATGGAGTTTTGGCGTACATTTGGCCACCGGCAACGAAGAAACTGATGACGTAGGAAGCAAACTGTCTCGATTAGTCCAATTATGCGAAGGAAGATATTGGGATGAGTGATAAAGAACACGGTGATCGGAATGGAGTAGTGGCGTACATTTGAAAACATAACACAGTTTACTAACTCGTAATATTTTAGTACCGTAAACTGGAAAGATGTCTCTAAATATACGCCAATACTTCACTCGACCTCTGCATCCTTTACCACCTATCGCCATACATTCTCTTAGCATAATTGACCTATTTAGTCCGATATTCCCACGATATCGTTGCTTTCGCATGGCTGCGACGACAGAAAAATCACAGAAAATCAGTGCCAAGATATGTGATCATCGGAGATAAAACCAAATTAAAACATTATAATGAAATTAAAGAAAGCAGTATTTATTACTTACCAAATATGGTAATTCAGTTAGTTTCAGCTGTAAATACAATCCCAAAACCAGCTGGACGGCTAGCCTTGAACGATCTAACAGTTTTAACAACTGATATTGACTGTAGCAAATACCGAGTGCACGACTGCGATGACAGAAAAATGTGAAGGTCAGTATCAAGAAATGTGATTAGAGATGGAACCCAATTAAAACATTATATTAAAACAAAAATAACCACAAGGACTTCAAAAATATAAATAAAAATCGAAATTCAGAATGTTGGTACTTACTTAAAGTCACACAGAGTCAGATATCCACCATCTTTGCACTTAAAGCACCAATCCGGCATCCTTGAACTCTGTGTCTATTTGGGATAACAGGCAAGGAGTAGCTGCCTCTCTTGAAAAACTTGAAAGAGGGCTCATGTACCTTACCTCAATGCCTCTTCGCACGATGGGTATTTGGGGCAGCTAAGATTGCATTGATGATTATTGATCCAACTAGTTTACCCTACCCCAATGCCTCTGCACTCAGATGGAATGGAGGTAGCGAGTGCTGCCTCCATTAAAAAATAAAGCTAATTTTCTTGACAGACATACTCGAAGACGACCTACTGACCTACTCTCATAACCTTAGAGAGGAAGACCATGTACGGATATGAGGTCCTTCCAATCTATAGCAGTCTAAATCTATCCTCTACTACTATTTTCTCGTCTGAAATATTGTTGGAAAGATTGTCCTCCATGCTGACCTTTAGCTCACATCGATAAATCCTCGACCTGGAAAGAAGTCGGACTTGAAAGACATGATCAACAACAAGTCCTAATCGTTGGAGCACTTTAGGTCGGAGCACCTGAAAAGAAAAACGAATGAAAATATTAAACAAATATCTATGCTATACATACGTAACATATCATATAATTATAGCGAACGATGTTAAGAACATACCAATGGTGCTTGTTCTGTAACATGTCTTTGGGTCACATCAACACCGAAGAACATATACTTCATAGCCTCTATCGAAAACCACGACGGATTATCATCAAGATCTCTCTTAATAGAGTTCAGGTCAAAACCATTCCGGATGACCCATTCGCCAGAGAGTCCCTAAAAATTTATATACCCGTTTCAAATACAGTAATACGGGCAGTCAGATTGTCACTATCAATAGCCAAAGAATCGAACCGAAGGCTGAAACCCGCCTTCAACCCATGTTCGTTGACAAATTCTGAGAATTCCGTAGTAGATAATCTGGTACTCATCTCTTCAGTTCTTTGAAGATGACATAAATGGATAGGATAGGGTTCTCGACCTGCCAAACTGAGGAGAATATACATTGCAGCTTCACTGCCTGGAATTTCAGACAGCCAAGTCCTTGGCAATAACTGAAATGCAATGAGATAATGTAACGCCCGTAACCTAATTTGATTTGATTATAAATAGATATTGCAAGTAGCCGCGTCAATTTTATTTTCGCGTAATATTTATCTAGAGAAATAGACGTTTAAAATTTTTCTTATTTTCGATAATTGATTTTAGGTATTTTTACCTACATCGATTATCGAGTATAATACCCGAAATATCTGGCATTATACATGTGTTTGTGACGAAACGGAAGGAAGGTTAATTAGTCGGCTGCCGACACCGACACCCTATTCTCTCATTTTCTACTCTACCTATACTAGACTAAACCTAACACTGCACTACATTATGTCTACCACTCACTCACTCATTCACTCACGTCAACAACACACTCACTAATAATGTAACACTCATTCATTGTATACTCCCTCTCCGTTTCACTCAATTGAACACAGAAAAACAAACAAGCATTCAACAAATCAGCATAAAATCTCCATTCAATTTTTTTAAACGATCACAGCAAGTTTTCAGTCCAATTACACAGAAAATACAGTCCAAATTCTTCCGTAACAAGCCTACGAAAGATTATAACTGTCAAATCGTTACAAATTATCTAATTAAACCTACTGCCAAAATCTAAATTTCTAGAAAATTCTCAAATTCACATATTTTGTACTAGAGACGGATAGGAACAATTTTTGTAAAAGGAGCATACCGATCGGACGACCGGAGGTCGCCGAGTCACGACCGAGTTATGATCGGGCCGTGATCGAGTTGACTGATTCCTTATCGAGTTCGTGCACCAGAGGATTCCAGGGACACCGGTGAACCAATTCGAGCTAGAGCCAATGGAAAACGAGGTGGCCGGAACCCTTGAGGTAAAAAAAATAAAAAATCAAAAGCCTTCCTGCATGTAATTCAATTAGATTTTAACATAGAAACCATCCCCATCAACAGTAGAACAACATAGTATGAGATGAGAGCCTAATTCGACGATTTAGAAACTTTTATTCGACATGAAAAATTGAGATTTAAGATAAACGTAGTAAAATTTGAAAAATCTAATCTCATATTTGTGTTTCCGTGCCGAAATCTACTGGAAACGGCCAAAGGAATGGCCGGAGATGACTCCGGCGAAATCGTCGAACGACAAAGGAGATGACACAGAGAGGATCGTGTTTCGTCTGGAGGAGAAAGATGAGTTAAATGTCATATTTATAACAGAGAATGAAAAAGCGATTTTATTGTTACAAGACTATTCTGCCCCTTCCAATTTTAAAATATTTACAAAACTGTTAACGTAATTCTTTCGGTCAACAATAACGTGAAAGGTTAAAATTATCTTTTCAAAGAATTAAAATCGGTTCTTTCGGTCTATTTCGGTTCAATTCGGTTTGATTCAACCTGATTGGATCGGTCTGATTTAAAATCATCCGCACCTGTGTCAATAGACGTTTATACCCTTCACTATTTTACAAAATTACAAAAATACCAAAGCGTCAGTTTTAAGTCAAAGGTTATTCTGATTATTTTACAAAACCCGAACCTAATTTATCTTACGAACCTAATATAACCTAAAATATATGTTCCGAACCTATGAAATTCTTATAGTAAGTTATATATATTATTTTGGATGTAATATCAAAAGTATGGAATTTTTGAAAAACAGATTTATTTTATTTGGATTTCTGAGTTAATTAAAATTATAAGAATACTTCAAATATAATTAAGTGTTTTCAAAATTATATAAAGTAATATCTCAGTTTATAAAATTATGTAAAAATGACAGAATATTATTTTAAACTATTTGGAATATTATGTGAAATTTTAAAATTATATAAGTATTTGATTAAATTTAGGAAATGATTTTGAGATAAATATTAATGAATTAAATAAATATTTCCGTTAGTAATTAACTAACTAATCAATCGTGTAGAATCTAACAAGTAAGACGTACGAATTCCACGTTTCAATTTTATTTCGACGTCATTAATTAAGGATTTCGGTTAATAAATTATCGATGTCATTAAGTCGGTAATTCACGCAGATCGAGACGAGACGTATTATGTAACAGCGAATTAACATCGAACCTTATAAGTATACGAATTACTTTATCATGTAGAATTCGATAGTTTTTAACGTTAGTATCGATTTCAGACAGAATCGCAAAAGTTACCTACGGAGGGCGTACACGAATACATGACTTCAACGAGGGTGAGTGTTACTTTCATTTTCATTATGAAGAATATATTGATGCTTTATGAAATATATATTATTATGCCATAGTTTCTGATTATCTGGCTGCTTTAAGTTTTATTTAAATATATGGCATAGATACGTATTATACTTTTGAAAATTGGAGAGAACCTTCAAAGACCCTAAAAGCAAAATTCTCTTTGCTTCTTAATAACGAATTTAAAAGAAAGATTGTGTCTTATTATACATATTATAAAATACGAACCCAAATAAAAATGTTTTATTTACAGAGGATTCGATCGACTTTGTGGCGACCCAATTCATATATAGGATTCGGTTGACTTTGTGGCGGCCCAATCCATATAGAGTACTCGGTCCTTGTGACCCCATGTTGACGGTCTGATAAGAGAGTATGACCTCCCCTAGTTTATCTAGCTGGAGTTTTGATTAACTGCGCCCATGTTGACGGGCTGCCCATAGATTAGGATACTACAGTGGGTATCCCATAGTAGTTATCCTAAGTTTTTTTTACTGACGGGGTTCAAAGATTCCTAAAGATGTTCTATGACGAGTTCTAAAGATAAAGTAATTTAATATGTTTAAGAATTCAAATGTTTATCATTAAAAAATGTTTCATTAACTACTTTTAATATAAAACCTCACTAAGCATTGTAGCTTACAAATTTCTACAAAATAAAATGTTAGGCAGGTTCAGGTTATGAGGCATGGCTAGGGCCCAGATTCCACAGACAATAGAAGGTACCAACGGGCCGCACACTAGACCCATGAGGGGGGTCGAAATGCGGGCGCCTCGGATAATACAAAACATAAGTAAAAGGTTCTATATAAATTATATAAATGTGACAACTGAAATGGTGATGAGATTATATCCATTTTACCACTGCTTCTTTGGTGCGACAGATGTTTTCTTGGTAATGTGAAATGGTCATCTCAAAGTGGTGCACCATTTTAGGGCCTGAAAACTGTTACACCCCAAATATTAATCCGTTGGATATAGAATTTTTAAATTAATATCATGCATACATGCATTCATCATATAATAAGACGCACGATTGGAATCAAACGATATCGTGACATTGCGTGAATTTTTATAACGTTATATTAAAGGTTAAATAAAAATAATAATATATAATATATGTATCCCCATGTGACTTAAAAAAAATAATAAAAAAATTTGTTGGAGTAATCTCCACCAACTTAAAGATATATATATATATATTTATATAGTATATATTATAGAAATAGGATCAGATTACATGAGGAGAGAGAGAAGGAAAAAAAAATAAAGAAAGAGAGTAGGACGAGAGAGGCAGAAAGAGAGAAAGAAGAGAAAGAAAGGAGAAAAGAAAGATAGATCGAAAAAAAAAATAGTTGAGTTTGATCAGAAGTGATCGGAGGAAGAAAAGTGAAGACAAAAGGAGTCTTATATTTGAATTAATTAAAATTTTAATTAGTGGGTAAGTGCTTTTATTTTTATTATATTATGTTTAATTACTCTGAAACTTGAATTATTTCAAATAACAAGTGTTTTTTTAAAAAAACTTGGAAGATTTATATATGTTATAAATAAGTTTTGGATTTTCGTTGTTTTCATTTTACATAACATGTGTATGTCTCTAATTAGTTATTAGTAGGAGGTTGCGGTGGTAATATGTAATTAAAGATCAAGATGGAATTTTGGGAATTTAACTATGAAATTGTAAACTTAATTATATATTGATTTGTGTGCATTAAAAGCAACATTAGCTTGCATTTCATGTATTCACGGCATTTTATATAGAATTATTGGTTGATATTAATTCTCGGAATTGTTATAATAATATTAATATTATAGGTGACGGAGATCGAGCGGGTGACCACACTTGAGTGGTCCCAGTTTTTAGTGTATTTTGGGGAGGTAAGTACTGTATATAAGATACTACGTAATATAACGGTTTTCTAATAAACCGTTGTTTTAAGTATTTCCTTAATAATAAATTACTAAAGTATATGATTGGGTTTGGGAAGCTTGATTTTAAATTGATATTTGAAGAAATGCGGTAGTTTTCTATGTTATTGTCGAAATATATTTGGAAATTCGATTTGATTCCCATGAATTGTGATATGCCATATGTATAATATCGAGAGATTCTGGAAACTTGATTTGAGTTCACTTTAATTTTTGAACCGTGATTTGACTTAAAAATGATTACTTTGAGAAATCCGAGATTTGATTGGATTAGCATATGTGTAGGATACGGCCATATACCGATATTAGGACTATCTAGTTTTGGGTCCTGTCACTAGCTATCATTGAGGGTAGGGTGGCCGATTCGTAACAATGACGGGCCCACGGTGAGGCTAAAGGTTGCGCACCTAAGCCAAAAGACGTGGTGGCGTGTCGTTACTCGTACCTAGACAGGTTCTAGGGAGCACATGCCATGAAGATTAACCCGTGATAAGAGGTTGTGATTTTTTTGAGATTTGAAATCGAATTTATATTGTGATTTAATTAACTTATCATGGGATCGTATTTTGACGAACTACACTTTGTGAAATTGATATTTTGGGAGTATTCAATATTCTTTCAATTATATGATAAATCGATTTGTAATTTCACATATGGTTTCAAAACGATTTTTATAACTGTGTTGGAGATTATTTGGGATTATAATTTATTAGACTATGGTTATATTGCTTAGTTTATTATATTCGGTAGTTACTGAGTGGCCCCCACTCACGCAAAAATATATATTTCTTTTCAGATTTTGCAGGACTAGGTTCCATACTCTAGACTTGTCTACTCGAGAACTTTCTCCAGGAGCTTAGGATATTCCTTTTTGGTATCTCCCCTATGTACATTAGTCGTCTAGACTTGTAAATTATCCATGTAAATTTTTGAAATTAGTGTTACTCCGTGTTAGTAGAACTTGGTTATATGACTTGCGATCTCTAGCTTGTGGGATTGTTGTGGGCATAGATGTTATAATGCGGATTTTTGTTTAAGTCGGAAGTCGTTTTGTAATTATTAAACTTTGTTGTTGGTTATAATTGGACGAAATTTTGTATTTTGAGGCTGATCGTAGTCCCGAGGTTGAATGGATTATGACGCCGGTCATGACGTGAGTTTGGGTCGTGACAAAAACAGAATAAACAGACCATAAGCACACGAACTAACACACTATCGATAGCAAAATAGAGCTAATTGAGAGTAAATACAGAGGAAATATATAAAAAATAGTTAATATTAGAGTAAGTTCTTCGATCCAAATCAAACAACATTTGAGTAAATCAAATTATCAAAATACTTTCGAAAATGTCAATTATTACACTAACGGAAAGAGATAATTTTCCATTCCTTAAATAGAAACTACATGCAAAGTTCTATTTACTTATCAAAATCACGCAAAAGAATAAACTGTCATCAAATCATTCATCCAGAATACTTACAAGAGAAAAAAACATGAAATTAAAAGACAAGTTTAGAGTCAAATCGTACCTTTGAACGAAAAGCAAAAGTTCGTGGAAGAAAACCATCGCTTCTTGTGGGTTTCGGAAGTGAGAAGATAGAGTTGTGGTCGAGATGATTTAACTGTGGATTTCTCGTGTTTTCAAGACGATAAAGGGAATCTGAAAAGTTAATTAATCTTGTTCGTCCCTATTGCCACGGTTTATGAACCGTGAAGACAAAAAACACTCTCCACGTCTGCCAAACCGTGTTGTATTGTACTTTTACACCACGCATTTTTATCATTGTCAGAAAATCGTGGCGTAAAGTATCTTACGCCTCAGTTTTATACTCGTGGACAAAAAACATTATCACGATTATAAAATCGTGGTCATAGATAACTTTATGCCACGCTATTTTGACCGTCGATACTCTTAGCGTGGCGCACTTCCAATTTTCTACTCGTTACATGCAAATTCTCAATAGCTTGAATCTTCAAATCCAAGAGAGCACTTATCAAGTTTCAGTAAATCTAAATGGAAAAGTAGTTGATCATCGACAGTTTTTTGTTGCTCAAAAGCTTATCTATGCCACATCTCATCATCACCGCTAAAAGAAACCTAAACGATACTATAAATATGCATTAGTCTCAAAGTAACCAAACTCGACAAGTATAGAAAAAATTTCACACCTCTTATCCTTTCATTACACTGTAGAGTAATTATACTTACTTCATAAAAAATAAAAATAAATAAAAAAGTTATTACTACATTCAAATTAAGTCGACAAGTGTTTTTTGGAAGATAATACTCATGACCAATGGCAAGGGATTAAACAAGTTGTTTACTCGTATATTGACAACGGCCACGATCAAGAGGCTTATAAGTGTAATGTTGTACCGAATTACTAAACAGACGTGTCATAGTTGCGGGCCTTGCTCCAGTGTGTGTATATATAGATATTCAAAATACCGTTTTTCATTTTTCAATTCAACGCTAGCAAGGAAATCCAGTTCCGTGCTCCGTCTAGAGAAAAGGACTCCAATTATAAGCCCCATACTATACTAGTAATTTAATTTGACATGCGTGGTGCATGTTCAGCACACTCACAATTAATAATGATGAGATATTGTGATAAGTCTATACCATTCAATAAATTATTTCCGTGATTAGACAAATTGACAAATTATTTCCATTATTTAAATGATCTTCAACATACTTCTACTGTTAAATATATGAATTGTTTACTGTTGTTCTGCAATGCATGACGACCATATAATTAATAAAACATAATGAAGTATATTTAGAATAACTTTGCTGTTTTCTATTGATTTATTTATTGAGCTATTATTTTATTTATCTATCTTTTTATTTATTTGGTCAAGTTTCACATACTTAACAATCAGGAGAATTACTCTTAAAAAAAATAATAGAGGGTGTTGTCGAAAAAGCTATCAGGGGTAAACATTATGATAAATTCTGTTTGAAATGGTTAGGGAAGCATAAAAAAATATGATTTTTATTAATTTCTCAATCATAAAACCGTAAACATTACAATAACAAAAGATTATGGGGCTTTTTGGTATATTGCACCCTTTATTTTATTCCTATTAGTTTACATGAAATTCTAGGGTTTTTCTCGTCCTCTCCGCCGAAAATCTCTTTGAATATACTTAATCGACGTTTTGCTATCGGTCCATACAGTGTTGAAGAAGCTCGTAGTAGCATTGTCTACGAGAGCCACCGTAATGATGCCATTGTGCAGGGGGACCAGTGTGCAATGTGATTGTTCTCCATAGTCGTAACCATTTTTGATTGAGGGGAGCGGTTTGATTTGGATTTCAGTGCTATAACTGAGTGAGGAACAAAAAATTCAAAATTAATGAGTTTATACTGATTACCTGATAAATCATTAATCCGATAGGACAATCTAAAATTATAGCATGTCTTCGATACTTTATTTCTCAATTCCACCATCATTTAGCATGATTGATAACCATAGATTTTCATGGTCAATAGAAGATTAAGAGTGGAAAATGACCGAGTTTGCGAAATATATTATTTTACAATATTACCCTCAAAATATCAAGTATTTAATCAATTTATAAGTCCATACTATTGACTTTTGGGCTAGAGTTATCCAACCAATCTATGATTTTTGGCTAGACCATAAGATTGACTATTTTGATAGCTTTTCTTTTACAAATTAAAATCAAGTGTACCGTAAGAGTAATTATTTTTTTAATTTTCTTTCAAGATGTTTCTTCATTCATTCAAATGAATCCAAGAGACGATGTGTATAACTAGAAGAACCTTCGATTTAACATTGAATTGGCACATACAAGTTTTTGTTGAATCAAACCCATGACCATTACCTTCTATTATTGAATGTCTTCAACTTAAAAATATTTCGGCATCTATCGATCTACATATATCTTCATAGATATTCTACTTCGAGTTTTTGCATCAAATTTAAGGATGATGATAAATTGCAATTCAATGTTAATAACTACTCAAAAAGTACTACACGGTTCCTTTTGGGAAGATTAAGGAGTTTGGAGCTAAAACACCGTATTGGAATATCCAGTGGTGTGATATGCCTAGCCAAGTATCCTTTTACATTATTCTTATGGAACCCCACCGTCCAAACAATTATTCGCCTCCCTCTACCTTGTGTCATACCACCGCTCCCGATATATTCAACATCAGTATCTAGGATTTGCATCCGACTCCCTTTCCAACGACTACAAGGTTGTTCGCATTCTCTAATATGGAAAAGGTATAGAATCTCGCAATGACATATTTCTAGCAATCTTAATTCTAGGAAATTTAGATGTTAACTTGAGTACAAGTATTATTTTCAAAAACAATCGGCCAGTATTTACGAAGGAGCTCTTCATTGATTATATAGTTAACGAAAGACGTCCGCATACTTTCGACAGAAATGTTATCTTGGGAATAGATTTGAATACTGAGATGCTTTGATGGATCGAGTTCCCAGATAGCTTGGAAGCTACTACTGCAGATAACAGATTAGTTGTACATGATTCGTCGTCGCTCCAGTGCATGTTTCTAGATGGATTAATTGTTGATGTTAAGCTACAAGTTGAGTTGCTCAAAGAGTAGTGTAACTTAGGGTCATGGACCAACATATGGAAGTCCGACGATATTAGTAATTGGCCTGACATTTTTTTATTCACTCATCTATGAAGGAGTGTAAGGTTTTTGGCTAATGATGAAGACTCCAGAGAGATCCGTTGGATTGTTTCCAGAATTGAATCAAAGAACGATTGATGAGATTATAAGTGAAGAAGAGTTGATTCTGCAAGTGTAAAATATTGGTCGATTGCTAGTTGTTGTGAGACCGTTTATGGAGGATTTACTTTTATTAGATGATGCTAATGCGGACAGTGTAATGCGAGTATGACTAGTAAAATATTTCAATGTCGATAATTTTTTTATATGAATTAAGGATATAAGGATATATATAAAATGATAAAAAAAACTAGGGTCAATAATCAATTTAATTTAAGTACAGAGTCTTCCCAAGAGTAGTAGTCCTAGAAATCAATGTATCACTTAGTAAACAAAATTTATTGAGAAACCCACAGCTGCACCATTGATACACCATCTCCTTTGAGCATCAATCTAGCTACCATCACTTCAAGGTCAATGGCTTTGTGATAAAGACTTCGTGATTAATATTGAAAAGTAGTTTTGCAATAAAGGGTACGATAGAATAAAATTCTAGATGTCCATTTCTAGGATTGAGGGGGAACTTGTTCTCGATAAGATATTACTCATAGTCTCATCTTTGGAGGGGTGACGGATCTTTATCTAGCCTCACTAGCACCACGCAAAAACATGAATTAGCAATGCACCTGGTGTGTTGCCGAGATAAATATGTGTCACGCCGACGCCCCCGGCAATTAATGCACTACATGCATAGCATGAAATTGCGTGGCTAGGTCATCAACAACATAAGACAGCAGTGCACTGTCATGGCAACGCAGGTCCGCAATGCAAGTAGCAGTCAATCATACCTAGAGTACTTTGTATAGTAGAAATCTATGGCACGTGTTCATAGCTTGCATAGTTAGGGCTGTTTTGGTAGGTTGTACTGATTTCATGGTTTTGGGACGGGAGTAGGATTAGACCGGATTAGAATTTGAGCGTTGGTTTCAATAAATCCATCAAGCCTTTGATTGATAGTATTGAATTGATATGATTAACAACTCAAAACCTGTTAAGCTTTTGGAACGTATGTTTCACTTTACAGATTGTAAACATAATTACCCTTTTATCCTTCTTCCCCAAATATAAATACTCTTCTCTGTTCCACCAAAAATACAAGTTTCATTCGATAGTAGAGATATATAATTACAAACCTTATTAGTGGAGTAATCCAGAGGACTAAATAAAGCAGCCTCTTCAATTACAACTCAGTTCAATTACTTAACTTGCTTCTACGTGCATGTGTTCAACAATCAAAAATTTCAGAAAGATGATTTCTTAGCTATATATAAATAAATACATACATACATATTGGACTTTATTACAAACTTGATATAGTTATCCGATCTAGTGCACTAGCTTCATATTCCTACCTTACATGAATTTCATCAACAACTTGATATAAGCATAATTCTGGAATCATGTCGCTGTAACGAAACATCTCTTATATGTATCTTCTTTCCGTTTCTTCTCGCCATCTAAGTGTCCCTTTCGGATTTCTCTAAGGTATTCTAACTGCTCAAACCACCTTGAAGTTCTTCCCACTACAAGAAGTAGAGACTAATTTAGCCTTTTCTTTGAATAATTTTATCAAAGCAGAACAACAAGCATGAAAGAAATTCAATGCAAGTTCAATCATATAACGGATAGACTGTCTAGCTTTACAATATGAAACAATTATTGTCTAGGCAATCATGCTCATGAAACCATGTCGGTAAATCAATGAAGTTGTTGTACAATCACTAATGTTGTAACTAACAAAATAAGGTATGCATCTATAGAATATCATGCAATATGAAACATATTCTAACTTTTTCAACTGAAAATTACATCATATAATTATCATCAACACTTAATTAAACACCTACATCAAGAAAACAGAGGTTCATATAACACAAAATAGTATGAAAATTAATTATTAACACATTCTTTGTTACAAGCCTCATACCGGTAGCACTATGAGATTATCACATAACTCTTCTCCTGGTTTAACCTTAGGTACGCAAATTTCTAACTTTTTCTTTCTAATTAAGACTCGATACTGAAAAGTAACTACTAGTAGGAAAGTTCATGATAACAATTATAGCAGCCTCATTATCAAGATACTAATTATCGATGAAAAAGGATAGTTTTTACAACCGAACAACTCTCTTCTCCACATAATCAAATAATTTGGGTCCCTAAATTCATTTATATTATCATATATTCAAATCAACAATAAGACTTATTAAAATGGGAGGATATTTTATTGAAAAATGGCAGACCGATAACTTAGTCTGGCAACTAAGCCAGCAATTTCTTCAATTTAGCATAGGGTGTTTGACATCAACATTCAAAATAACAAACTCAGAATTCAAAATTTGAAAACTCTTAACATAAAACGATTATTGAGATTAATTAACAAATGGGTAAGAGATTCTTACTTGTCCATTGTTGGAATGGAAATTAGAGCTTTGTCGTGCCGTCAATTTCGACGTCGTCCTCTCCTTTGGTGGCCTTATTGTTGGCGATTGATTGACGTCGTTCTTGGGTTTGGCCGGATGAGGTGGAGCCGGGAGTGGCGTCCGACGAGAAGAAGAGAAATGTCGGGACTAAAAAGGAATAAATGAATTTGATGTATTTATTAAAAATAAGTGAGGGTAAGAGTTTAACTTCCGTTCCAAATTTGCAAGTCAGCGAATCTCACAAACGTAGGTTTCGTGAAAAATATCCCCCATTTTTCGTGAAACTCACTATCGTGGGATTTGAGAAAGTTTGATTTGGCGTAACCAGCCAATCAAAGCACGATATTAGCCAACTTCGACTTCGCGAATCCTAATTCGGTCCCGAAAACTGCCAACCAAAACAACCCTTAAAATATTGATTAAGATTTTCTTAAGTAATCTTAAAAATAATCAAATTGTATAAAGTAAAAAGCAAATAAAGTTTGAGTTTCTTTCAGTTATTGAGTACTATATAGTTATTAATGTACTTCTGCACTTTTATTTTGTTGAACTAAAATTACTCCCTCCGCTCAAAACATGATTTTTAGAATGAGAAAAATGTGATTTTTTTTATCTTAAAATTTTCAAAACATATATTTTACGACAAAAAAATAAATTTAATTTTATATTTAATTTGGGACGAAAGAAGTATTAAATAAAGGAAATCCGTAATCTCTGACAAAAATTTGTTTATGGGAATAATTTATTAATAACAGAACCTCAATATTACCCATAATGACTTTTGACCATATTTATTTTAGAGCTTTTATAATTAAGATGCCAATACTTGCCTCATGTAAATTCTTATGCCTGCTCACATGTTATTTATGTTACTAATTTATAATGTCATCACTGTTAAATTAATGACCATTATAAATACAAATCTCTCACCGCTTAATTGAGAAGACAAGGAATTAAAACAAGGCTCTTATCCGTGCGTTGAAATTCAGCAACAGAACCTCAGTATTACCGATAGTTGCTTTTGACCATGTTTATTTTAGAGCTTTTATGATTAAGATGCCAATACTTGTCTCAATGTAAATTCTTATGCCTGCTCACACGTTGTTTATGTTACTAATTTATAATGTCATCAATGTTAAACTTCATGACCATTATATATACAGATCTCTCACCGCTAAATTTAGAAGACAAGGAATTAAAACAAGACTCTTATCCGTGCGTTGAAATTCAGCAACAGTTTTCATAAAGCTGTTGTGACTGAATACGAATGTGGATAATGAGGTAATGTACATCTTTGTTTTGTCATTTGTTGAATTCTTTAGCTAATTATCTATTTCATGTGGCTTAATTAATTTGTCTTTTTACTTTTCTCTAAACTAACCACTTTCGATTCATTGTGCAGATAACATTGGGAAGAAAAAGGGACTTCTTTAGTGATGATAAGAATTAAGTTCATCCGAAGAATAAAATAGTCAGAATGAATGGAAATGTTCATACTATTTTGTAAAAAATCTTTCCCCAAAATTATTAGAATGCAGAGTTGAGAATACTGTTATTGTATTTCATTTATCGATTTCCAAATATTAGCTCTCATGACGAATAAATTACTCAGAATTTTATATTTTGCAATCAACATTTGCCAAAATTGGTTAACAGATTTCAAAGATCCATTCTTGCTAAAACATAATAACATGTAACAACATCGGCGCTGGAGAAATAGAAGGTTTGTAAAACCACAGGAAAATCCAGTAAACCAAACCTACGAATAAACTCGAGTATAATGTCTAACTTTTATATTCTCTAATTACATATCACGTTTTTTATACATTTTATATAAAAAAAATGACTATTAATTAAAGATGGAAATAGTACTAGATTTACGTGTCATGTTTGGTTAATGAATAAGATGTAATTGGACTATTTATGTTATCTTCTGGCGGACTAGATCGTGACTCTTTAGATTGCACGCAGTGTGTCTCTAATAAGATAGTAACGCCTGCTACAATTTTGTGTTTATGGTTTTTGTTATTTTTCTCGGTTTTAATATTTGGAAAAAACTTCCCTTGCATGAGCAGGTTGTCTACAATGCTTAATATTTTAAGTTTTTATAATTTATGATGTGTTTGGTTTATAATTTTATTTTATGATATATTTAATAATAACTTAAAATAATATTGTTAGAAAAAAAAATAATACATTTGTATTTTATATTAGTTTATACCTTAAAATGAATCGATAAATTTTGATGAAAAAATATTAAAAAGAATTCTAAACAAAACACGTCCTTAACTATCAAAATTTCAAAAATTAAAAATTACCACATATCAATCTTTATGTGTATGTTGGTTGTAACAGGCTGCTAAAACAGGAGGCAATTTTTTGCTTTAATATATATATATATATATATATTGGTAAAGGAGGGTCCGAATTATTATTATTGAAAATTTAGAGAATGGCTGAGCTAAATTACGTCTACAGTTTGGTTATTTCGAGATGAAAGCTCTAGCTCTCTAAACTTGGTAAAAATCGTAAGTATTACCAAAGATAATCATTTAAAGAGATAACGGGACAAATTACACAAAAGTATAATGTAATAATATAATGCCGCTAGGATTTACAAGCGCGAGCATCAAGAAACATAGCTGGAAAAAACAATTTATCTGAGTGAAAAGAAGTCAGTACTAATCACTCCTTACTTGCAAACAACCATCTTCAATCGACAGAGCTCAAACTTCCTTAGCGTTATACCAGTATTCAACAAAAGAATAATAGCAGGTAACAATTTTCGGGTGAAAAGAAAATAGTTTACTTTAACATAAGCCCCAATATTAAAGCAAACTAAATCCAACAGAATATCTTCCAAATCTTCGCTTATTACGCCATAGAATCGCCATGGAGTCGCATTGAGTTCGATCGATGACCGTATATAGAAATTTATAAAACATCCCGTAGAAGCCGTGGTTCATGGCAAAAACATTAATAAATGTTCCACCATTTTAGTGTCTAGCAAGCAATGCAAAAATAATGTTGTGATTCCGAAACAATCTTGAGACATTGTCTTCTTTCAACCAGTAGCCAATCCTCAAATACTGCGAAGGAGATAAATAAATATGGCTAAGAAGAAAGTCAAGAGTGGCGCGATATGGTAGGAGGATCGACGTCTCCTAGGAATTTCTCCATGTTTGTTGTAGATTTTTCTAGTGTCGAGTCTAATAATATACCCAACTGCAATGAGCCACCCACTTACTTCTTATTATGTTTTTCCTTTCTTTTCTTTGAGAAAATGAGCCATTTAGTCTTTGTATTTTTTAAATTTGGTTCGAAAGTACATTAAAAGTCTTTGTACCTTTGATTCTGAACCTAATTAATTGTCTACATGTTACTCGATACAATCTCCGAGACACTGGCGGTTCCAAGAAAATTTTTCACCCGGAGACAAAATGATACATATAAACATACTAATTATTTTCTCTATTTCTTATATTTATTCCATATTAGATATCATGTTATTTTCAATTGTTCGCTATTTAAACATGATGCATTTAATATTATGACATATTTTAATTTATAAAAATAACATGTTCTAATAGAATTCAGTAAATAGACTTTAAATAATTATTTTATGATAAAAAAGCATTATATATTTATTTAAATAACTGAGATTTAAATTTATTAAAATATATATGTAGACTAAATGTATATTACGTTCATCTTTCGTTTGTATAGTCAAGATATTTTGTTTGTATAGTTGAGGGACAAATTAAAATTAACCCCTACAATAACCATAGACTTAAATTTCAAATTTCTTTCCCTAAAAAAAAAAAAAAATCAAATTTATCTTCCAAACTATTTTATTTAAACTTCTGAACCAATATCAATATAACTTAGTATTATTGATTGTAAAAAAATAATACAGTAGTAATTTAAGTGATGTGAGAAGGTAATAAAAAAATATTTAATTTACACTATACCAGCATTATTTTTAGAATTATTGAAAAAAAACAAATGGGGAAAAAGCAAATGGGAAAGCTTTTTTTGAAAACAAGACGGAGATTCTATGGAAAAAGACAAATGGGAAAACCTTTTTGAAATATAAAACAGCCTGGGTACTAGATCTCAGGACGTTTCATTGCAGTACCACTTGAGCTACTGCAACTTTTTTGTCTGATAATGGTGGATTAAAAAACTTTATACGTTTAACTTTTAACTGATCCTCCCCTGCTACGAGGGGCTTTCTTTTCAAACATGGCACACGTCATCCTTAAAGCAGGAGGATCAATCAATATCACGTCAGAAAATTCCTAACGTAGATTTAAACATAAATGCATCTCACACAATCTGTCTTACATATGAGAAAGAACCTTAAAAATCACGCATGTATATAACCAACAATATTTTTTCGGTAAAAATAACTGTTTGGTCCTTATTTTAAATGTTGTTTAACTGTTCGTCTCTCCAAACATAAATCGAATCAAATGGTCCATCAAATGTTAATTTTTGAACTCGTTAGTCCCTCGTTCCTAATGGACGTTAATTTTGGCTGATCTGTCAGTTTTAGCCAATCATCGCGTGACACGTGTACATGACGTGTAAAAAAATTCCACATAGACTTTTTTTATCCCGGTTTAGAATATCCTTATTGTCAAACACACCCAATTCAAATCCCTTTATACCCTAAGTTATCTCCCGATTCCGAACCCTAATTCCCAATTCCTCAATTCAGAACCCTAATTCCAAACTCCTCTTCGTAACCCGAATTCCAATTCCATACCCTAATTATACTCCCGATTCCATACCCTAATTATACTCCTAATTCCATACCATAATCATACTCCCAATTCCATCTAAATTGAATATCTACAAAAACCTAAGTCGAAAAAGAACTCGAGTTCAAAAATCCTTGAATGAAATGTCACAATCGTCGTCTGCTTCATTTTCCTCTTCTGCCCTAGCCCTTAATCGATGTCAACTTTCTAACATGAATCCTATTTGTGATTGTCTCAAATACTCTGTGTTATTCACGTCCTTCACGACGAGTAGTCTCGGACGGAGATTGTTCAAATATCATGTAACTGATTATGTTATCTTAATTAATGAATTTGTGAAATTTGAAAATTTTCTCGACTGCTGAATTAATTGTTGTCGTACATTATGGAGGTCGGTGTGATTTCTTTGAGTGGTTGGATGATGAACCATTATCTGGCTGGGCTGCAGATCTTGTGATGCAGCTTGTAGAAGCTAAGAAGGATTTGCAGCAGCAACTAAGAGATCATGGAAAACCTGTAATGGAGGAGCTTAAAATGTCAAAAGAGAGATGTTTGAAAATGGAGGAGACAACTCTGAGTCTTCAAGAAGAAATGTAGAAGTTGGAAATAGAACTTCATGGTGTCAAAATGCAGAATGTTAAGTTGTAGAAGTGGATATTCTCATTATGTTTTTTGCTTTTGATTGTTGTTTTCTTGTTTGGTAAGCCATTGAGGTTTTGAACTATGTTGTGTTCTTGTTGTTGAATGGTTAATGTATTAGGTTCTTGTTGTTGAATGAAATTGAAACTTTGTTGAATTGTGTTTGATTGTTAAATGTAGAAACTGGAATGTAAATACTGTGAGAGTTGTTGATCTCTTAAGTGACATCTACCAACTCGTCCACTTGAATGCAAAATGAGGACCACCACCAATAATACAACTTTTACACAAAACATTAACTGAGAATGACACCATCCATTTGACCAAGTATTATATTGGATAAAAAGGCATCAAAAGTGACAATATTTTATCATTCAACCTTACAATGTTCCAAATTGGCAGACAAAAAGAATCCAAAATAATGCCAGCTAAGAAGTAGATCATGTTTTGAACAAAAGCAAATATCATAAACTAGGACTGCGAGCTTATTGTATCAGTTGGCTCCATTCCATCCAGATCAATAGTAGATCTAGAGCCTCCATTTCTGCCTCCACTCCTTCCTCTTCCTCCCTTTCTAATACTGGCAGTAGCTCTATCTCCTCTATCATCACCGGCCAATTGCCTTCCTCCTCTAGCACCACCACTCGGTGGCCTTTTTAGTCGGTGGCCTTCCTCTTCTAACAGCAGAAGATGATGTAGATCCATCATTCTACACCAACCAACAATTTAACATACAATTTTGTTGTCTAAAACATAATGAACTCAACAGAAATTTTTCTCAACAGCAACATTGAAATTTTCAGAGCCTCTTGCACCTACAACAATGGTTGATCCTCTTGGTGGTTGTCCAACAGTTATAGGTATCTGAAAGTAAGGTAAATATTGACATTATTTTCTACATTGTTGCCCCTAAATTAAAATATTACTGATGGAAGTCCTTGAATTAAATAAAATTAAAGTATTACCTCTGTTGGCACAAATCTGCAAGTCCTTGAATTATGGAAGTCCTTGCTTTCTCTGTTGGCACAAATATTACTGATGGAAGTCCTTGCTTTCTCTTGTCCTCTCAATCTATTCATCAGGTATCTCATCAACCACTCAAACATACGTATGATTGGGAGCTGACGAGCATCTAGAATGACAGAATTAAATGTCTCACATATATTATTGACCAATTTGTCTGTCTTAGAGATGTTGTTGAATTTATGGAGACACCACAATTCTTTATTTGATTCCCATTAATTGCTCGTATGCTCCCACGCTTATTGTCCTAATCTGCTGCATATATGATCGAAATATCCAGCATTCGGGGACTTGACAGCATACCACAACAGCCTTCTATAGTCCTCTGTTGGGTATTTCTCCCTAAAATTAGAGTAAAGATGTCGCACACAAAAGCAGTGTTCGACATTCTTTTCATTAAACAGGCTTATGAGTCACTATAATATATAATAAATAATGTGTGCAATCTTAAAAAAATAGTTCCCTACAAATCACGTACCTTTTGTCGGTCTGACATCCACACGGTGTCCTGCATTCAAATCCTTTATCAGCTGGTCTAGAAACCACCTCCAGCTATCATTGTCTTCCTTTTCAATGACAGCGAATTTTTTGATCCAGACACAATCGTTTGACTCTATATGCCATGAATTTTTTGATATCTAGCATCCACTCCCTCTTCACATGCTCCTGACCTCATTTGTTTTCACCTTGAATCTATCTTTTACATATCCACAAGCCATTTTTTCTTTGCATTTGGATTCGCTTGAGTCCTGCAGCAGTTGTGCTCATTTTGAAAAGTCGAAACTTTCCAGTGCTCATCTTTAGAAACTTTAGATATTAGTAAATTAAAAGGGCATCAATCCTCACACTTCATCCTCAAGCGATTACCGTCATTCTTTTTGAACTTGAGATTGTATCAACGCCCATTAGCGTAATCCATAACGACCTTCTTAGCTTCACCTTTATTGCTGAATTTCATACTAATAGCGAAGCTAGTGTCCCTTATATGTGACGGAGCAATATACCCAAATATTAATCGGAGGCAATTCAGGTTCTTTTTTCATTTAGATATTCATGCAAGTAGTCCGATTCTTCTGATATATACCCACTCTCAAGCTTATTTATATTTCTATTTACGTAATCAGGAAACTCTGACCGCTCAATGGGCTCTTCTCGGCTTGCATATCCACTGCTGCTTGCAACATTTTTAGCTGCGAATAGTAAATGATAATGGAGAAATCTCAGCACAAAGACAAATTAATTGAACCAATTATTTTTTAACCTAATAATTCTCAAAACTGGATACTAATAATTATTACGATTAAGATAATATTAGTATGTTACCTTTTTGTTTTCTTTCTTGTCATTCTCAAGAACTGTACTCTCAAACTCATTGTTATTATCGGGAATATCTTCATTCTCATCCAGTTCATCTTCATCTATATCTTCAAACTCGGCATCATCATCTGGTACATCATCGACGTCATCATCTTCTGGATAGAAATTGTCCTGGTGCCATTTTTTCTTCGTTAGTTGATCAAAGTCCTCAACCGGAAAGTCAGGGACTTCAATATTTCTTCTAAGAGATTTTCCAGTACCCTTCCCACCACTCTTAATAGAACAAGCATCAATATTTTCTTCAGTTTGTGTCGCAGCTATCGCCTCATCACATATATAATCGTCCCACATAAGCTCTTCACTACCATCAACATGTCCTTCTCTATGCTCGTGATCAGGTGAGGAATAAACAATAGACCTTCTATATTTTAAAGTTTCAAAAGCAGTTTCAGCCATTTCTTCCCCTATCTAGATCATCGTCAATAGCAGCTTCGACCATCTTCTAAGAGCATCATCTTCAATACAATCAAGCACAACCTTTTCCATCAACTCAACAACCTTCACAATCTTTTCAACACCGGCAAGAGGAAATGATCTCTCATCGACTGTATTATCCACATTATCATCAACACTCATGCTACCAACCTCCTTTGGATCATTTACAACATCCTCTCTATCATTTTGATCATCATCTACATCATTTTGATCATCCTCTGCATCTTTTTGAACACTACCTTTATCCATTAAGAATGCATATCATGAAAAATCAATTCTTGGCCTTTGATTTATTGTCGGATGGGGAGGCGAGTGTGGCCCTTTAACAGCACCTTCCACATAGAGATTGACAGATAACCCAACATCCTCTGAGCATCTTCTTCTGTCTCAATCAGAATCAACTTATTCTTCTTCCTAGGCGTGTTCATCGTATACAATTTCTCATATGAAATATATCAAAGATAACTTAACCATCCTCGAAAAAATTCAAGTGAAGCTTTTCTTGGAGATTGAATGTTACTGTCTGGTGGGTTTGGAGAGCAGTAGCTACTAAAACACCCATGCTTTTTAACCAATTCTCCACCATGATACATAGAATAATCAATAAAATAAGTGAAATACTCACCATACAATGCAACAACAACCAAATTAGGCAACTTCAAATTAATTTCGAACTAACCCAACAACAGATGACCAGTAAAAGTTTGAAGTCACATACCTGAGAGCTATCTTCGTTAGAATCAGTCGCCTCCATCACTGGAACTCGGAAATTTGTTGTCGGAATTCGACCAAACGAACAGTGTCGTAGCTAGGTTTTGTTTTCAGAGAAGAGTTGTGTTGTATGAAGAGGAGAGTAGAGTTGATTTGATGTTGTACGAACAGTGTAGCGAGTTTTTTAGCTCAAAGTGTTTGGGGTGGATTCATAATTGTTTGGATTTGGCAATAAGAATATTCTAGACCGGGATAAGAAAGTGTATGTGGAATTGTTTTGACACGTCATGTACACGTGCCACGCTATGATTGACTAAAACTGACAGATTGACCAAAATTAACGTCTATTAGGGATGAGGGACTAACGAGTTTAAAAATTAACATTTGAGAGACCATTTGGTTCGATTATGTTTGGAGGGACGAAACAATTCAACAACGTTTAAAATAGGGACCAAACGGTTACTTTTGCCAATATTTTTCCACCGAAAATGGATATTACTTCACTTTCATTGCATATATACTCAATTATTTCTCTCATAAAAAAATAATACATAGCCAACAATATATAAAGGAGGATCGATAAATCCATCACATCACAATCTGTCTTATTATGGATGGAAAAGTAACGAAAATTTAACGTGAGGTTTTTGTCACGATCAAAACCACATCGTGACCGGCGTCATGATCCATTCCCAACCTCGGATTATGACAAGCCTTAAATTTTTATAATACAGCTAAAAGAATAATAAAGATCATGAAGTGGTTTGATTCTATGATTTAGCTTTATTTAAAAAGAGTATAAAATTGTGAAAAATCTCAAAAGTTTTTATCAATGCTCCAATTTATTTAAACGCATAAACATGCAAGAAATAGTTTGTGAAACCCTATTCGGCTAGTATATCGTCTATCGCACTTGACACGGCTTCAAGACGCTCCATTATTCTTCCGAATTCTTGCTCAGCCTTGGCTACCTGATTGGAGTCACTCATCCTCAGTAGGACTCGAACCAAGGCTTTCGAGGCTTCAATTAATAGATCTCCTACCTGTAGAAGGAAAAAAAAAATACATGATCAATGAAAATATTATTAACATGTAATATATAACATACATATGATTGAATCTCACAGGTACACTATAAGATCCATCACAAATAACCAAGTCACTCATCACATATTGCGTAACAAAAGCTTTTGAGTATAATCTATAGTTTTGAGAATAATTAAAGAGAAACAAAAAAAATTAGAGACCAGAAAAAATTTTAACCATTCTGGTAAATTATCGATTCGTTTTTAGATGTTAAATACTTCAAGATCATTTTTCTTCTTCCGTTTTTTTTATTTCTTCTTCATTTTTTTCTACTCCCACTTCAATATAAACTTTGAATAATCAAGCTAATTAATTTGTAAAAGAGAGAAATGTCTACAAATCAAAATATGAAACAGACCTAAAAGAACATCATACAAGTTGGTGAACAAATAGACTACACAACTAACAATAGTTGTAATATGAGATTTTTTATAGTGCTCCGATTGATTAGGTTTACGACTTTAATTGATATACAAATTTATCCTTTTTATCAAAAGTATAATTTCAAATTTATATTGATAAAAAAGTCACTAAAATTAATACTATCGATACAAAGAGTAAAACGTATGTCACAACTGTAGTTCCCTTTTTGTTTCATTTGCCTTTTATAATATCTTAAAATCTTAATTAGTTCTCGATAATTTTGAAACAGCTATTAAAAAAAATAAAATTTTAAATTGATAGACTGTGATGAACCGATCTCATCAGCAAGAGAGACAGCACAAATAAATCCAAGAACAATTAACTAGTTTTAATGACTTTTAGATAAAAAAAAACTTAATTTACAGAAACTAAATCGATGATCTTTACTTCTATGACATAGATTTTATGATTAAATACTAAAATAAGGATTTTCTCACCAGATTTGAGGTTGGAAATCCTAATAAAGCTAAGGTTTGGTCAATTTAAGCGATCCTAAGTACCAAAATGCAGAAAGGTCTTTAAACTGATAAAAATAGTAAAAATTTGAATGCTTTTCTTTGATTTTTCATTCACAGCTCGTAATGAGTAAAGTTGAGATTAAGAGACTTTAATCTAATTACAATAACTGGAAATAAAGAAAAGTAAAACAGTTAGTAGTTTTTGGGACCACAACCTGAGAAAATGCCACATAGCTCTATCAATCTGTATTTCTTGAGTATCACTTCTCTTCTTTTCTTTTTATCTTTTCTGGAAGGTAATTGGTAACTTTGATGCAGTAAAACTTCATTTCTTCTTTAAATCAGCAAATTAGGCCTAAAAACTTCAAAAGTTTGACTTTGGAGTTCACTTGTTGTTGCAGTCATGATAGATGATTCAACCATTGTAGAAGTTTCTAAATGAGCTAACAAATGATTCTGAATAACTACTTCTTTATAAACTTGACTGGAAAGTAGAATAGCTACATGACTTGTTTAAACTTCTACTGAAATGACTAAGAACAATGACCATCTTCATCCTTTCAAGTTGTAACTTTGCAAACACCTCCACAACAACTTCTGAAAGCATAATCTAGCTTATCTGGATCGAAAGGAACGCGAAATCTATGCAGCATACAAAATTCCCAATTTCTAGCAGCAAACTAAAGAACACAGATGATTGAGTTTACAGATTATTCGTTACTTAGTAATTAATAAAATTGATTGAATAATCGATTCGCAAAATCTAATATAGTGAATCTAGAGCTTTGAATCAACTGTTTTCATCAACTATAACGAAAGAACGACTAAACGCTAGTTTTATTCTACGACAAACTAAAAATGAAAAGTCTAAGTTACTGTAGCATTGCCATAAACGGAATTATTCGATCAATTTTATAACCTAAAAATTCCAAATAATCTTTAGCCAACACATACCACATGTCAAAATTCTCTCCAGTAACCTTTACTAAGATACTTTGCATACCTTGAGCATTGTAGTGTTGCATTGCCATCTCGTCGACTCTGACACGAATCTAAAATATCTCAGGAAAAGTCCCGCTTTGATACCACTAATAGACTGTGATGAACCGATCTCCGAAGCAAGAGAGACAGCACAAACATAATTCAAGAACAACTAACTAGTTCTAATGACATGCAGATAAAGAAAACTCAATCTACATAAACTAAATCGATGATCTTTGCTTCCATGATATAGATTTGATGATTAATTATTAAAACAGGAATTTTCTCATCGGGTTAGGGTTGGAAATCCTAAGTAAAGCTAAGGTTTGGTCGATTTAAGTCATCCTAAGTACCAAAATACAGAAAGGTCTTTAAAATTGATAAAAATAGTAAAGAACTTGAATGCTTTTCTCTGATTTTTCATTCACAGTTCGTAAAGAATAAAGTTGAGATTAAGAGACTTTATATATCAGTCTCATACAACACTAGACGTCATTAATCTAGTTACAATAACTGGAAATTAAAATTAGAAGATATTTCTTACAAAACCAAACAAAGAAAAGCAAAATAGCTAGTGGTTTTTGGGACCACAACCTGAGAAAATGCCATATAACTCTATCAATTCGTATTTCTTGAGCATCACTTCTCTTCTTTTCTTTTTACCTTTTATGAAAGGTAATTGGTAATTTTGATGCAGTAAAACTTCATTTTTTCTTCAAATATGCAAATTAGGCTTAAAAGCTTCAAAAATTTTGATTTTGGAGTTCACTTTTTGTTACAGCCATGATAGATGATTCTAACCATTGCAGAAAGTTTCTAAATGAGCTAACAAATGATTCTGAATAACTACTTCTTCATAAACTTGACTAAAAAATAAAATAACTACATGACTTGTTTAAACTTCTACTGAAATGACTAAGAACAATGACCATCTTCATCCTTTCAAGCTGTAACTTTGCAAACACCTCCACAGCAACTTTGAAGGCATAATATAGCTTATCTGGATCCAAAGAAGCGAGAAATCTATGCATCATATAAAATTCCCAATTTCGAACAGCAAACTCAAGAACAAAGCTGATCGAGCTTGCAAATTATTCGTTACTAAGTAATTGATAAAATTGATTGAACTAATCGATTCGCAACATCTAATATAGTGAATCTAGAGTTTTGAATCAACTATAACAAAAGAACGACTAAACCCTAGTTTTATTCTACGACAGACTAAAAAGAAAAGTTTGAAGTTACTGTAGCATTGCCATAAACGGAAACCCTAACCTTCAAATTGGATGTTTTGATTCTGGGAAATTGTAGATGAATTGTTCGAAGAGGTATTGTAGCCGATGTCTTCCTGAACATTTTTGCATGTCGCCTCCGCCAATTTTCAATTGCATTCTCAGTCGACAATCTTTCAAAAAAGCTGGCAGAGTCCCTTACTTTTAGTACAACTACACCAAGATCCTCAACTTTTTCACGATGTGAATTTGAGTCCAAACCTGCAATGGTGTTCTTCTTCTTCTCTCCATTACCTAAATCAAACCTGAGCCCATCTCCGGGGGCCAATTTCAGGCCGGACTGCCTAAATTCATTTTAAATACTTCTAAGAATATTTTTGCAGTAATTCTTCCTAAAAAAGCTCCTTAATTTTTATTCTTTCTCTTTTCAAGTTTCACTTTGACTACATTGCATTTCTTCTTCCCCTTCTGCTCAATCCTGAGATTCATTAGACTTTCCACAGCATCTTGGATTGCTGGCCTCACGAAACAAGCTAACTCAACATAAATAGTATTAATTAAATTTTCTTTTATGAATACAAATTTGAAATTATACACCGATAAAAAGGATAAAATTGTAAGTCAATTGGGTTAAAAACATAATCAATTATAGTACTATATCAAATCCCATACGAGAGATATTGTTATAAATTTATCCCCTTGCTCACAAACTTATATATTATGACATTCTTGTAAGTTTAAGTTTTTTTTTAAAAAAAAAAAAATACTAAAACCATTTGAGTTATTAACTCATATTTCTCTTTTACAAATGAGCTTGATTATTTAAAGATCATGTTGAAGTGACAGTAGCAAATATAATAAAATTTATGATCCACAATATCTATTAACCAGGGAGAACTAGGGTATCATCTCCATAGTCTCCCTTTTCCATTTACCATTTGGAGTGGAGGCTTCCAAATCATGACGAAGCAGTACAGTTTCTTAAAGGCTCTACCTCGGTACAAAATCTCTGGTCAATGTTTCAGATGGAGTTGGTTCCTCGTCGCAAATTTTGGGCAGAATTGTTCCCACTTGCAAACCCAGATTTTCGTCACATTGCTCTCTATTTTTTTACATCTGAGAAGACTGAAAGATCCAAAGCAAATGGCCAGCCTCTTAGAGCTCCTAGAGAGTGAAGATTATGTGATGTTACTGTAACGCCCGTAACCTAATTTGATTTGATTATAAATAGATATTGCGAGTAGCCGCGTCAATTTTATTTTCGCGTAGTATTTATCGAGAGAAATATACATTTAAAATTTTTCTTATTTTCGATAATTGATTTTAGATATTTTAACCTACATCGAATATCGGGTATAATACCTGAAATGTCTGGTATTATACATGTGTTTGTGATGAAACGGAAGGATGGTTAATTAGGAGTCGGCTGCCGACACCGACACCCTATTCTCTCATTTTCTACTCTACCTATACTAGTCTAAACCTAACACTACACTACACTATGTCTACCACTCACTCACTCATTCACTCACGTCAACAACACACTCACTAATAATGCAACTCTCATTCATTATATACTCCCTCTCCATTTCACTCAATTGAACACAAAAAAACAAACAAGCATTCAACAACTCAACATAAAATCTCCATTCAATTTTCTAAACAATCACAGCAAGTTTTCAGTCCAATTATACAGAAAATTACAGTCCACATTCTTCCATAACAAGCCTACGGAAGATTATAACTGTCAAATCTTTACAAATCATCTAATTAAACCTACTGCCAAAATCCAAATTTCTTGAACGAGTCTTGACCGAGTTGAAGGTCCAGCGAGTTCCAAGGACACCGACGAACCAATCCGAGCTAGAGCCGACGGAAAATGAGGTAGCCGGAACCCTTGAGGTAAAAATCAAAAGTCTACCTGCACTTATTTCGACTCGAATTCAACATTAAAACCATCCCCATCAACTGTAGAACAACATAGTATAAGATTAGGCTTCAATTCGAATTTTAAAATTTTTTATCCGAAACATAAAATTGAAATTAAGGACGAACTAAGCAAAATTGTCGAAAACTAACCTGATATTATTGATCCTTGAGTCAAACCGAGTCGACCGATACCTGGGTCGAGGCCGGAGACCGCCGGAATCGGCGAAAGCGTTGTCCGGCAGAGAGAGAAGTCCGGGAAGAAGAGAGAAGAAGCTGTCCGGAGAAGAAGAAGTGATTGGACAGATAGGTCCAATCATTTTTATAACCGAGAGAGAAAAATCGATTTTTATGTTAAATAACTAATTTCCCTTCCCTTTTTAAAGTATTTACAAAAATGTCAACGTGTTTTAATTCGGTCAGTAAAAGTCAAAGGTTAAAACTGTCTTTTCTCAGAATAAAAACGGTTCTTTTGTTTTATTTCGGTTCAATTCGGTTTGATTCAATCTGATTGGATCGGTCTGATTCTATTAATCCACACCTATTCAAAAAAGACGTATACACCTTCATTGTTTTACAAAATTACAAAATTACTAACGCGTCAGTTTTAAGTCAAAGGTTATTCTGGTTATTTTACAAAACCCGAACCTATTTTATCTTCCGAACTAAATAAAATAATTTTTATTGGTTCCAAACCTACCAAATTTTTACCGTAAGTTAAATATATTATTTTGAACATAATATCAAAAATTCGGAATTTGTTGGAGAACAGATTTATTTTATTTAGATTTCTGAGTTAATTAAGGTTATAAGAAATAATTTAAATGTAATTAAATGTTTTCAAAATTATTTAAAATGATATCTCAGTTTATAAAATTATGTAAAAATGACAGAATATTATTTTAAATTATTTGGAGTATTATGTCAAATATTAAATATTTTTCTATTATATAAGTATTTGATTAAATTAAGTAAATGATTTTGAGATAAATATTAATGAATTAAATAAATGTTCCCATGAGAGAAATAAACTATTTTCTTATAAAATTAATTCTGGAAAATTTTATTAATCAATAAAATATGAGTTGTTAACTTGTCAATTTTAAATAAAAATAATTATTCGTTAAAATAAATATTTCTCGTTAGTAATTAACTAACTAATAAATCGTGTAAAAGGAATCTAACAAGTGAGACGTGCGAATAATCATTAGTAGCATTTCATATCGATGTCATTAGCTTAGAATTATGTTAATTAATAATCGATATTTCGATCGGTCGATAAATCGCAACGTTAACCGAACGGAACGAATCGAGGAGCACTATAAGGTGAGTGTTACTTCTTTTTTAATTACGAAGAATATGTTGATGCTTTATGAAATATTATATATATATATATTACTATGCCATAATTTCTGATTATATCACTGCTTATGATTTATTTAAATGTATGACATAGTTACGTATTATACTTTTGAAAATTAGAGAGAACTTTCAAAGATCCTAAAAGCAAAGTTTTATTTACTTCTTAACGAGGAATTTAAAAGCAAGTTTTGTTTTAGTATATATAATGTATATAAATACGAACCCAATATAAATATTTTATTCGAGGGGATTCGGTCGACTTTATCTAGCTGGAGTTTTTATTTGCACCCATGGTGACGGGTGCCGAGGTTTAGGATACCACAGTAGGTAACCTATAGTGGTTATCCTAATGTTTTTCACTGACGGGGTTCAAAGATTCCTAAAGATGTTTTATGACGAGTTCTAAAGACAAAATAAATTAAGATGTTTAAGGATTCAAATGTTTATCATTAAAAATATTTCTTTAAATATTTTCAATATAAAACCTCAATAAGCATTATAGTTTACAGATTTCTATAAAATAAAATATTTTCTCCAGGTTAGACAGGTTCAGGTTATGAGGCATGGCTAGAGCCCAGATTCCGTCCACTATAGAAGGTACCAACGGGCTCCACACTAAACTCGTAAGAGGGTCGAAATGCGGGCGCCACAGTTACGTTGCGTCTGTGGTGTTGATTTCTGATATTCAGCCCAAAGAAATCGTGTTCAGACGTGCAAGTTGTTATGAAGAAGATATAGAGGCTTTGTTCATTTGTGGAGTGTTTTGCCATAAAGGAATAGGCAGAGTATTCCGATGGAACCTTGAAAGCCGTCTTGCTTCAGTTGATTATCTCTTCTTCTTCGCATAATTGTGCTGCAAAATAGAGATGGTAATATAAGAACTAGATCTCAAATCATATATTGAACTTTAATTTTTAAAAATCTGCATAAAAATTACATTGAACTCAGAAATTAAAGATTATAACCATTCTGGTACAACTCGTAAATTCGATTTTAGATGTTATAAACCGGAAGAAAAAGAAATTGATTTTTCCTCAACTTTTTCGCTACTCCCACCTCAACATGTTTAATAATCAAGCTTATTTGTGGTAGAGAAATATGAGTTCAAAACTTATACGGTTATAATTAAAATGTAAAAGAAACTTGCAAGAATGTCATAAAGTTTGTGAGTAAGGGGGCTTTTGTGGGCCCCGCTCCTGACCGCCTCATCCGATCGGAAATGGTGCGGACTATACGTTCGTTAACTTAACTTTAATTCGATTATTCATTATTCAAAACATAATATTAAGTCGATCACAAATATAATTATACAAATTATGTCTTTGCGGAGAACATAATACATATTATTTAAAATAACACGATATTTATAAAATAGTGAGAAAGAGTCCTAATACCGCGGAGCCCACCTTATTTCGTATCGTACAATGATGAATGCCGCTAACTCCTCTTTCAGAAATTACCAACTCAACCTGAAGAGAAAAAACATAGATTTTTCGGAAAGAATAAGCTATAATGCTTAGTGAGGTTTTATTGAAAAACATTTCTTTAAAATATCTTTAAGGTAAACTTTGAAAAAACATTATAATTCACTTTGTCATCAGAAGTCATCTTAAAACATCTTTAGAAATCGTCGAACCCCGTCAGTGAAAAACATCAGGAAGACTGACAATAGGAGCGACCTACTGTAGTATCCTAATACCTCGGCAGCCCGTCACCATGGGCGCAAATAAAAACTCTAATTAGATAAACTAAGGGAGTCGTACCCTCTAATCAGACCGTCAGCATGGGGTCACGTAAGGACCAAGTACTCTCTTTGGATTGGGTCGCCATGAACTCGACCGAATCCCCTCGATAAAATATTTATATTTGGGTTCGCGTTTATATATATTATGTATAGTAAAGCAAAACTTGCTTTTAAATTCATCGTTAAGAAGCAAAGAAAACTTTACTTTTAGGGTCTTTGAAGGTTCTCTCCAGTTTTCAAAAGTATACTACATAACTGTGTCGTACCATTAACTAAATCATAAACACTGATATAATCAGAAATCACGGCATAGTAATCTATACATTTCATAAAGCAACAACATATTTTTCATAGAGAAAAATGAAAGTAACACTCACCTTATTTAGCTCCTCGATCCTTTCCGTCCGATTAACGTGGCAAATTATCGAAATATCGATTATTAATTTCATAGATAATTACGTTTAACGAAAAATTACACGAATTAAATCTTACGTGTCACACTCGTTGTAATAACTCTAATTTAATTTTAAAAAAATATTTATCCAATTTATTCTATCTTAGTATTTATCTTAAATTCATTTCTTTAGTTTAATTATTTAATTAAATATTTATATAATAGAAAAATGTTATAGAAATTTACATAATATTCCAAATAGTTGAAAATAATATTCTGTCATTTTTACATAATTTTTCAAATTGAGATATTACTTAAAATAATTTTCAAAACACTTAGTTATATTTAAATTATTTCTTACAACCTTAATTAATTCAGAAATAAAAATAAAATAAATCCAATCTTCAACAATTCCAACATTTTTATATTATGTTCAAAATAATATATTTAACTTACTATAAAAATTTGTTAGGTTTGGACCGGTAAAAATGATTTTATTAGGTTTGAAAGATTTTAAAAATAAGTTTAGGGTTTTAGTTTAGGGTCGGAATATTGATTTTGACTGAACCGAATTGATTTGAATTGAACTGAACTAGACCGATTTTAAAAATAGGAAAAGACAATTTAACCATTAACTATTATTTGACTAAAGGAATTTAAGTTGGTATTCTTGTAAATATTTTAAAAATATAAGGGTAAAATAGGCTTTTAACAATTTGAACTAGTTTAGCTTATATATAAATAGAATTGAACCGACAGGTTCATTCATTCTCTTCTTCTTCTTCCTCTCACCCGATCGACTCTTTCTCTCTCCGCCTCTGTTCATCGTCGACTACGCCAGAGACGGTCATCTCTGGCTTGTTTCTTGGCCGTTCTCGGTAGATTTCGACATGGGGAGTATGAATCTACAATCGGTTTTCTCTAATTTTGATCCGGTAAATTTTTATTTCAATTTCTAAAAATTAGGGTTCATCAGGTAATTTGTGGGTTTTGCCTAATTTTCATATATGTTATTCCTCTCCTTCTCATCATTTCTATGCAAAGAATTTTGAAAACACGAATGAAATCAACCGGAATTGAATTTTTAGGTTTCAGATTCTTACCTAATCGAGTTGAAATTGACTGTTTTTGATGTTGTTGGCTTTGTGGTAGGTTGGGGATGTCGAATTGAGACTCGAATCGACTGGAAATGGCGACTCGGTCCATGACTCAGTGTTGACTCGGCATCGACTCAGTGGCTTCCCGGCGGCTGTTGGATCGACGACATCGACGGGGGTGATCAGTGGACAACGACGAACCTAACTGAGGTACGTTTTTAGTTTTCTGGAAAAATTTATTTTAGCTTGGTTCTATTTTTCGGATTGCTTGCTGTTTCTAGTTGATGATGATTTTGTTGATGTATTTGTTGTATAAATGAATCTGTGGTGATTGCAATGTGTTAAATAGCTAGGATTGATTAGGTTGGACAGTTGATAGAAGTAGAAAAATGTCAGTTATAGGTTTCTTGAAAAATTCAGTAGGCTTGTTGAATAATTTGGCAAATTCTTGGATTGATAAAGCTTTGTCAGATTGGATGTGCTGTGATGTCTTGCTGCCGGTTTGAATCTGGAATAAGACTATCAGGAGTGTTGAAAATGGGCATTGGTAATGTCCAATATTGTAGGCTATGCATGTGAAGAAAAATATTTGCTTTGACTTGTTTAGTTTCCTGTAGGATTTGTCTGAAAATATCTGCCATAGAAGACACTTGTGGCTGCCGGTGGGAAATAGAGCATGTAGTGTGTTATGGAATTGTAAGTAGTACATGTAGTAGGAAATAGGTAGTATTTTATAGGTCTTGTGCATTTGAAATCACTTGTAATAACTATTGTAATTTGAGTAGTCAGAGATTGTATTTGGACATTTGTAAAACAAACTTTCTTGTAATAATTTTAGTGTAGAAAACATTTCTTAGCACAGCACATTTACTACTTACGTCCATTTGCTCAAATCGAATCTATTTGACGTAATAGGTCGCAACTTAACGTAGAATTTAATGTCTAATAAGGGTTATCATCGTAAAAACGAAATTTATCCTAACATAAAAATCGCACATTTATGTCAACGTACGAATCGTTAATTTAGGTCGTTACAACTTTACAAATAAAAAAATAATATATCTCTATATAAGAATTTTATAGTGCTCAATTTATTAGGGTTTTCAACCTAATTGACTTACAATTTTGTTATTATAGTATAATTCAAATATACATGAAGAATAAAATAACTATAATTAACACTATTTTGAAATTGTTGAGAATTAAATAAAAATAAAATATTTCTAATTTCAGTGAGCAGATAGGAAATGCCCACTAAAAACTATCGAGTACAATATAAATTGACAAAAAATTTCTGACCGAAAAATTTCGAAGATTATTGATTTAATCTACTCTTAAAGCAGGAATTTGGTAGCACTCTTGAAAACAAAGTCCTCTCCCCTCCAGATTTGGTTAATCCTCCTCAGCCATCTGTGAACCTCTCCTCCCTCAACTTTAATTACTTCCTCTTCAAACCTGTCTTTTCTTATTTCGGTGAATCTTTCGAGATCATCAAGCCACGAGTCATTTCATGCCTTAACTTTTTCCTCCTTCATTTTGGACCTATCCTCTTTTCTGTTCTCAAAAATTCCTTTCCTCATTGATTCCCAACTTATATCTAGTAAGACTTCGTCTTTCTTTTTTCTTGTAAACACACTTTTAAAATATGTTCCCTTCAAAAGAAAATCAGCTCGTGTAATGACTATTCCTGAAATTGATCCTCTTCCATTGACTTCTATTTCAGTTTAATTTAATTTGTCTCATGTGGAATTGGATTCGATTATGGAAAGACGTAATAAACATTTACGTTGTACTCCTCCTTGCCCTCTGATTCCATGTATTGAAGAAGAAACAAAGACTATAATTGATTTTGGTTTCAAGAATAGTTTAATTTTAAAGGACGTGACTTATTCGGAAACAAGCAATTGACAACGCAAAAATATTCCTTCAAAATGGTTAATATTTTCCTTTGCCCTTTTTTATGGCCTTTTTCGCTTTAAAGTCATGTACTCTTTTGTGTTTCGGTTTATCCCTTGTATAAAAAAATAAACAAATTAAATTGTTTTTTGACATTCCTAATTGTATATTACAAAAAGGTTTATAAATCATTCTGTTCAACAGTTTTAGAGCTTTCTAACTAGCTTCACTTCTGGGCCCAAGCAAATTATAGACAGTGATGTTGTTACGGATTATAAGAAAATCGAGAAATGCCCTATCAAACAAAGTTGAACCAGGATTTTAATCTTATTAGCCTTACTAATTGGCCGAGTCCTTACTTAAATTTTATTTTGTTACTTCCACTACTAGAAAATTTGACTTCAATGACATGCACTAGTGACAACGTAAATTATTGTCATGTACGTAATTTTCAGTGACAACAGTATTGATTGTCATCTATTCAATTCAATCAACATGTTTCGATAACGATTTTAAAACGCATCATTGATTCGTAATATTATTTTCACCGATAAAGTATATTTTATCCATATGAATATGATGATAATTAAAAGGAAAAAGAAAAAGATTTTTGACGACTGAATTTTCATTGTCAGTTTGTCACGGCTGGCTAGCTAATTTTTATTTTATTTTTACTACATTTAACTTCCTTTTTCATCTTCCATCGACATTTCACTCCTACTCAATACCTCTCGCTCTCACGCTATTCTCTATAAAATTAACCAAATGAAATTGAGTCGCAGTTCTGATGAATTCAGCTCGCGTCGTTTTTCTCGGCGAGTTGATTTTCTGGTATGCGTCCGGAACAAATTTAACAATATGAATGAAAAATTAGATTCATAATCAAACTTCATTTTTGTTTTATCAGTCAAATCAACTTCCTTTCTAGCTTGATAATACTACATGATTGAGTTTAAACTAAACAACTTTTCGACTCTATTTCGAATTGATTAAACAATCAAATAAGATAACTAAGATAACACTAAAATAAATAAATATTACTATTACAAATTACAAGACTCTGCCACAAATAATCGTTTACATCCCTGTTTAGAAGAGCAAGTACATATCATTTACATCTTACTATTTCTCTCAATTAACAAACAAATAACTTCGCTGGTCGCCATTGAGCTTTGACCCAACTTCGCTGATGCATGGTCAAACTTAGCTAGTGCTTACATGCGGAAAGGAAGACTTAATATGAGGCAGCGCAGTGTTGTCGTCAGGCTTTGGTTTTAAATCCTCTTTTCGTTGATGCTCATAGCAACCTTGGGAATCTGATGGAGCAACAGGGACTAGTGCTATGTAAACAGCTTTTGTACTCTCTTCTTGTGGACCTATGCCTGTGGAAACAAACAAGAAGTATCCATTATTGTTCTATTTCTTAGAAACCTATGCTTCATTAATGGAATTAATAAAATTCTGCTGGGTACTTTTCATTTGAATAAAAACAAATGACTATAACTTCTTACCACTACTCTACATCTTTTACACAAATGAGCATGCAATTTATGCGCTACTGGTCACTAACCTAATGAGACCTCTTGTTGTTGAAGCTCTTCTAGTGCGCTACTTGTCACTAATCTGATGAGGCCTGTGCGTGAAGCCTTATTAGGACTATGGCTCGGAGACCTAGAAGTCATCAATACATACTGCATTGTAACAAAAGCTCAATTAAATATAACCTATAGAGTTATGATCGACCATTGAGAAATAATATATATTTATATAAAAAAGAACTCATAATGAACAAAGATTCTAACCACTCTGGTAAATCGTCGATTCGATTTTACATGTTTAAAAGTATTTTCTATTTTTCATGATCTTTCTTCCATTTGTTTTCCACTCCCACTGCAACATGAACTTTATATAATCAAGCATATTTACTAGGAAAAAAAAGTGAGATGCAGTAGAATACGAGAAAAAATTAAAAGAATGTTATATAAAATTAGTAGAAGGCTACACATCTAAATAATATGAGATATTCTTTATAGAGCTCAAAGTTGATTAGGGTTTTACTATCTAATTGACTTACACTTTTATCCTTATTTTCATAATTTATTTTCAAATTTGTATTTAGAAAATAAAAAATTTATATATAATAGTGAGACTTTTAATTTAATGTATCCCAATTGTAATATCAATTGCAAATTCAATTGTAAATTTTATTGTCAAATCAACATCCTGCACATGGCGTTTTATTAACGAATATTCCTATTTTAATTAAGAAATCAAAACACAATAATAAATGATTGATTCCTAATAAAATTCTACCAATTAATTATTCCTATTCATATGAGATTTCTATTCTCTTTTCTCTTTATTCTAATTAGGAAATCAAAACACAATAATAAATGACTGATTCCTAATAAAATTCTACCAATTAATTATTCCTATTCATATGAGATTTCTATTCTCTTTTCTCTTTATTCTAATTAGGAAATCAAAACATAATAATAGCATATTAATTTCTAATAAAATTTTAACAATTAATTATTCATACTCATATGAGATTTCTATTCTCCACGAAGTATATATATAGCTCCTTCGGTAAGAGTTTTTTTTCTCATCCTACTAATTAATTATACCTTTATTTTATGCCATCTTGTCTTTTCACAAATTCTATTGTTGTATAATCAACGAAATAGTTTAAATAGTTTCAAAAAGGAAAAACACGCCGTGCAACGGACGGGTCCCTGACTAGTTAACTATAATTAGTACTATTTTGAATTGTGAGAATTAAACAAGATTTTAATTTAAATTATTCCGAAAATTTTATAATTAAAACCTAGAAGATACAAATGTAACTATGCTTATATAGTTTTGAGTGAGGATTAATTGACACTGAGGAATTCAACAGTAAAAATTACATGACTCGAAGAAGTCATGAAAATGTGAAAACTGAAATCTTAGTTCAAGTAATCAACAGTATACATATCGTCACTTAATAGCACTACTTCTGTACGTAATTAACTCAATGAGCCAATAACTTTCATTTATGTTTTTGTTTGTGTATGCAAAGACGACGAAAATGAATTGGATTGGTTTTGGATGGTCAACTAAATGTATTTGTACAAAACGGATGCCCTTTCTTTAACTGGGAAATATTTGTCCTAATCTTTTCTCTAAAATGATAAGGTGTGGTGAATAAAATGCTTGCAGCTGGCAGTCATATATGAATGCTCAATTTCATATATTTCAATGCTTTACTTTCGATTCTATCGATCCTCAAAGCACACGAAGCTAGGTCATCATCCAATAAAAGAAAATTATTGCAAAATCTAGTTCTAATTTGAAAAGTATTTCCTGAATCATCAAACCCTAAGTCAAAAAGCTGTTATGAATTACGCTATAGATAATTCAAGGGCACCGAGGACTAGATTAATAAATAGATGATGAACCCAAAGCTTTTCCAAATTTGTGACCTTACTAGTTCAATTCAAATAAGGTCGATCCACTAAAATGTAATAAAAAAAATTAATGGGATTTTGAGAGTATTGTTCATAAAATATGTGAGAAAAATAAGATCTACAACATGATCACTACTTTTTTTGATATAATATTTAATTTTTTAAATAAAAGAGAATACCGTCTAGGATCATTAATTCGACTATTACACATGAAGTACTGAGTAGGGGACCCTAACAATAGTTGAAAAAAAGACGATGAACATACAAAAATTGTGGACTAAACCCTCCTTGCCCGCACAGACAAGAAACCATGGCTATGCTCAACGACCTAAACATTGTTGCAAACTATATCTACCCATAAGTTGAAATTATCAAGACGACAATCCTATGACAACTAAGAATTAGCATCTAGATAAATATATCCAAAATTTTGGAGCGAATCGAATCGACGAAATGAAATTAGCTAAATCTATGTTGCACTATGTCAGACGATAGACCTAAAACATCATGACTTTCGTCGGAAAATAGCTAAAATCATAAACGACACGCAAAGCTCCTAAAGAAAGGCTGCAACAAAAACCACAACCAAAAGCCCAACGGTGCAAAAAAGTCCCAATAACAACCAATTGCGCCTAAATAGACTTGAGCCAAATAAGATGCCAAAAATCTTAGAAGCACAAAGAGATTGGTTGTGGCCGACCCACGGCTGGCAGGGGGCTATGGTGGCCTGATAGACAGAAGGGAGAAGAGCGCCCCAGATGGAGGAGGGACGCCGCGCTGCTAGAGGGAGTACAAACGAGGGAGTAAGAGACAATCTGAAGGAAGAAGAAGAAGAAGAAGACGCCTGCGATAGAGGGCCACAACCGGGAGAAACGCCACGACAAAAAGAGGAATCACGCCTGAGAAGAAAGAAGAACTGACCGGAGAGAAAGCCACTGGAAGCAACGACACCGGAAGAGACACCAACGAAGACTGGCAACGAAGACGGCGGGCTAGATAGGACTAAGAGCGATGAGACGAGGTGGAAACAGTGAGAAGAAATGGAGCCGACCAACTGAATGGGAAAGGATCTTTGCCTCGCCCACCCAGGCCAATCACCATCACCGGAGGGCAGGACGGTCAGCGGTCACCAACCAGGAAGCGGAGAAGGCAGAACATTGATAACCAAAGAAAACCTGAGCAAGGCAGATTTGAACAGGGAGAATACAAGAGAGGGAGGAAAAGCAAATCGGAGGATAAAGAATAAAGCCCCCGCCATCGAAAAGGGCGGCGGCAGGGGTAAGACTAGGGTTTTTAAAGAGAAAGGATTTTTAGAGAGAGATAGTTTTGCAATGTCATTTACATCATGATGACTAGAATACCTAATAACATGATCACTAGAATACCCAATAACAAAAATAATTAGATGAGTATGCATACCTTTTTCATCCGACATAATCTATTCTTCTTCAATGGTCTCCAATAATTGACATTAAACTTACTCCCCACTCTAGTAGAGATTAAAAGTCATCATTTATATATATATATATATATTGATGTGAAGGGAAAGAAAACCCTAATTGTATCTAACATATCATGGGTCTAACTATGCTTTTAGTGTCATAACTAAGCTATAACGGCCCATTATATGGATCACTATGTAGATCCATTTTTATGCTATGTCATATACGGTTTCATTTATAACCACATAAGTCCCCATTTGATTTTTATCTCGTCATAATTTTTCAACAAAGTATATATTGGATATTTTGAAATTTTTTGTGTACTCCACGATTCAATTAAGGTTACGATTTCGGTCGTTACTCGAGTTGAAGTTGAACAATGACATGATGTTTGGAGTAAAAATCTTAAAATATAAACCTCTAACAACCGATTCTAAGTAAGAATGTGATGTAATTTTCGGAAGATGGTTTGTTGCTACCCGATTGTTATCTTTGACCTCGTCAGGATGCGTGGTGCATGGTTCCATGAGTGATATCTCATGGATGTTCCGAGCTGGGGTGTCGTGTCAAAATCGGAAAATTGGTCAAGCATATATATGAGTATTTACCAGTTGTCCAAAGGCCAAAATACACACTCAAATCATATCATAGACAAGCAATTTATCAGCCAATTTGTGAAATTTTTGTCGCTATTAGTATTCTATTTTCAATACTTTTCTTTTGAATGCTAGCTTTAATTAATTAGCTTTCATTAGTAAAAAAAAAAAGGAAAATAAAACGAAAACACTCCCCCCTTTTTAAGTGCACTTTTTATCGTTTAAACACAAATAGAGGTCCGTCACACCATCAGAAAGGGAATATCTCTTTAGTAATTATATAATTAGTCTCAAACTATAAAATTGAAGATATGACTAACCGATCTTTTACCAAACTTTTTTCTTTAGCTATTTCAATATTTGAAGTTCATATCAATTCTTGAGAGTAGATTTTTCCTAATGTTACAAAAAAGAAACACACCTTTCTGTTACCGAGGACAAACACTTGTGTGAGTAATCATAGTAAATTATTTTTTTTTCCTAAATGTAAGTAAAGGACCAATTTTTAGGAAGTGAAAATCACAGGGATGAAAATAAGGTATTATCTTTCTCAGTTTTCTTTTTTCTTTTCATACATCAGGGAGTAATATAAGAAGATACGAACAAGAACAGAGTAAAAGTAAAGCAAAATATATAAAAGAACAAACACTTTTAGTACAATGTGTCACACATTTTTGGATCACATCTTTTTTCTTTAGGTATATTTATTGGTTTGAATTGTCTCAAGGAGCTTGAGACCATGGAAGAAATGAACAATACAGCTGAAGTAAGGAAGAAGAAAACCATCAATGATAACTTGAAGAAGAAGAAGAAAGCAAGTTTAAAGAAGAAAAAAGAAGGAAGAAAGAAAGAAAGAAACCAGTCTCAACAAAGTTGGTCGAGAAGTTGATCTTGAGGGTGTTAGTGAAGCTGGTGAAAGGGAAGGAATCAAAATTGGGAATTGAATTGCTAAACAAGAAGAAAGAAAATGATTTCTGCAAAAAGGACGCCAGTGCACATGGTCAATAACTAAAGGACCTTGGCATACATTCTGAAAGCGTCAAGGACATAACTGAAGGAAACAGAGATCACGTCCCACCGTCCGGAGAATGAAATGTCGGAGGTCAGGCGACCGTTTATCAGATTCAAGACGATGCCGTGATCAACGACATATCTTTCAATTGACGTAAGATTCACTCAGTCAAAAAGCCCTCTTTTCTAGGATTTTATGTTACTGTTCATGCTTTGATTTCCAGTTTCAGTTAATTAAATAAGATTATATTAAATTGACAATGTGGGTAGATTCACTTAGCCATTATGAAATAGTTTGTAAGCATGAATTAGTTTGACATGGTCTGGAAATCACAATGTGTGATCGAGTTGAATGATGTGAAGGAAATTTGGGTATTTTCACTCTAAATTGTTGAAGCTAGAATTGTTTATCAAAATCATTAAAAATGAGTCATTGAAGCTTTCTGAATTTTAAACATTCTAAAGCTTGTATGAACAAGTTGTTAGTGGGTTTACTCTATTTTTTGTTTTTAATCAAGATAAGCTTCAATCAAGTTTGCAATAGTGTAGTTGAGACGTCCATTCCTGACCCCATCTTGATGGGACTGAGTTCACTGTCTCGAAATCAAATTCTCATTTATTTCATTTTTACTTAATCAATATTTAGACACATATTTAATAATTTTTCAATTTAAGTAATAAATCCATGTTACACAAACATCAAATGTTTCGGAAAATCAAGTTAATTAAGGATTGAAAACAGTTATTCAAATAGATATCCTAATGCAGCGGAGTCCACCTTATTCCTTATCTTACACAAGTAGATAACCGCTACGAATAACGGTCCACGTCTGGACGACTGAGAAAAAATTTTTTGTTAGAAATCCGTAAGCTATACGCTTAGTGAGGATTTTTGTTTATGAAAAATTTCAATATTTAAAACAATTTCAATTTTTGATAACATATTTAATATTTATAGAATATTTTAAATCAATCAAATTAATTGTTTTAATTTGATATTATCCATATCAAATTTTTAACACATTATGAACCCAACAATGAAAATCAAATAATAGATCAATAACGTCAGTAGCGAGCGACCGTAATGATCCTACCTACTTATGTAAGTTCCTATGCAAGGAACTCGGCCCTACTAGACGCTAGGTGACAGTCATAGTAAAGTGTACAATCTGATCAGAGGTACTAGGTCGTCCGTAATCCGCCTTTCAGTTAAAGTAGGTCGTCCGTAATCCGCCTTTCAATAAAGATAAAATCACTTGGGTCGCACTTAGACAACCATAAACAAATAATGTAATGGGTTCGTATACAATTTATTTTAATAAAGCAAAATTTTTTTAAAATTTTTTTTGAGAATATTTTCTCCAGTTTTTATATCAAAATTCATATTTATATATAATACTATGTTATATATAAATTACTTAAAAAAATAAATAGATTTTATACGACATAGAATATATTCGACAAATCTTTAAATTATCACATGATGAAAAATAACTCACCTCGAAATAATCGTACTCTCGATTTAACGTCAACGAAATCTAACGACCTGTTAGAATTATCGAAATTAATAAATCATCAATCAACTACTTCGTAGAAATATCACTCGAACTATTCCTACGATTTCGCACTCGGATTCTACAATAATACATTTTTTAAGATAATTAATTTATTAAAAATATTTTCCTACATGAAAAATATTCATAAAAATCAAATAATGTTTTTGATTAATCATAATAATTTATTATTATTTTTATATATTTAATTAATGTAGATTCCTACCTTAATTTATTATTTACCCAATTACATAACTTAAAATTACTTATTTATCACTTAAATAAATCATAATTTAAGATTTATTAAATTCGATTACTTAATTACAAAATTTTTACATAAGCAGGTCTGTAATATTAATATTAAACTATGGTAAAATTTTGATAGATTCGGATTGAATAAAAATGATTTTATTAGGTTCGGAAGCTAAAAACATCCATTTTAGGGTTCGAAGACTGATATTGTACAGAACCGAATCGAATTTAAAACAAAACGAACTCATTTTTTGTTACGCGAAATGACAATATTGTCCCTGACTCAGTTTTATGTTAAAAGAGATTATTTGAACCGAAGAGGGTATTATAGTCTTTTAATATATTGAACCGGTTTGAATGAAGTATAAAAACAATTGAACCTAACGGTTCAGTCATTTTCTTCCTTCTTCCCCGGCGCTCTCTCTCTCTGTGACAACGTCGCCATTCAATTCCGGCCCGGAATCCGGCGATTCTAGTCGGGATCGACGGCAGATGAGACGCTGGTTTCAAAGGTTGGTTTAATTGATTTCGTTTAATTTATCTTTAATTTTAAATTTAGGGTTTCGGTCACACGAACAAATTTTGGGGTTTTGTTTCGATTCTTTAATATGTTGTTTCTCTCCTCATCCTAAGCTTTCTAACGTAGTTTTTATTTTAATTGGCTAGGTAAACTGGCCGGAGGCTTACTTGAAGTTTCGATCTGATTTGACAAGGCTTGGGGTGACTTGGTCTTGATGTGGTGATAAACTTTGAAGCTTGGGTCGCCTCGGAATCGATCGAAACGGCGCTGGCTCACTCGGTCAATTCGAGTTGACTTGGTGACAGAGTCGAGATTGAAGAAGATAAGTCTTCCTCTGCTCTCTAATTTAGTTTTCTGTTATAATTTCATTTTCAATATTAGAAAACTTTGTATAGTTTGAATTTACAGTATTGATTTGATCATATGTTTATCTGTTGGATTGAGCTTAGAACCGATCGAGTGTAGCCGGGAGTTTTTGTTTGTTTCTCTGCCGATTGCTATTGAACTATGAAAATTTTTGTGTTTGATTTTTCATGTAAGTTTTCTGTCACATAATGAATGAATAACAACATGGTCTCTCTGGTTTTTATTACCTTGCAGGATGTCGATTTGGAGAGGTTTGGTGGCATTTTTCTATCGACAAAAATTGAAACTTCATTAGAGTAGAGTGAATTGTAGAGTTGGCTAGAAGAAAATGTCTGATATAGGTTGTGGAGTTTTGTAGGTGGTGGTGGAATTTATTGTGTAATGACAGAGGAGTTGTGGTTAGTCAAGGTGTTATCAGAGTAGTGTTGAAATGCTAGCCAAAGACTTTGAAATTCCTAAATCTATATTTGTATTTAAATTATAAATCTCATTTCATTTTTGTATAATAGTATCGTAGAATAAGGTTGTAAAGTGTGATGTTTGTGGAGTGTAAGTGGTAATGTCAATTTATGTAATATATATTCTAAATATATCTAGCTTAAACTTTAATGTTTGTATTTGGACATTATTAGTTATTTGATAATAATGTTATTTGTAATCTTTAGATTTTTTTTTGTTTAATGAATTTTCTTGACATTTAATACTATTTTTTCAACATTCCCTTTATTCGATTTGCATCCACGATCGACTCGATTAAAAATAATCGAAAAGAAAATTTATCACCCCTCTAACTTGTATTGATAGAAAAATCAACTTAAGAATTTATTTACGCGACTATTTGGCTCAATTTAAATTAAGAAAAATGAACGTGGGTCGCGGTCGTTATAATAGTGAAGGAGTATGAATGATGCAATGTATTTAATCAACCTCGGAATGAAGAGTCAAGCAAAAGTCAACATTAATGGCGATTTCTGAGATTTCTGAAGAAGACGATCTCAGTTGTAATTTTTGCATCTATTACAATTTTATCAGCTCGTAAATGCAACGTGGATTACCCTGAAGTGAATCGCAAGCAAAGAATGAGAGAAGAATCCGAAAAGAGAGATCGTGCAAAAAGTAAAACCATTTCTAGTTTTGTACTTTTCTGGTTTTCTCGTTTTTTATAATTCAAGCTTGTAATTTGTTTCTAGAATTTCCATGTCAGTTAGGGTTAATATTTGGTAGCCTATATAAAGGCTTTTGTAATCGTTTTCAGTCTTAGAATGGTATGAAGTAATATTAAAATTGTCATTTTCATTATTTTTTTTAATTTCAAAAGCTGGTTGTATTGGTATTGGGAGATCCTTAGTTTCCAATCACCAAAATTAGTTTTCTAGGTCCTAAATACTGTAGATACCTATATTAAATCTTTAGAAATCAAAATCAAATTGAAACATGGAGGATATGGTCATTATTTCAGTCTTAATTAGTGCATCATTGGTTTTGTAGTTTCTGTTTTTCTGCATTTTGTATTGCTTTGCTGTGTTTTGCTGTTGCTATTGATCAAATCTCACCAGAATCGACTTCTTTCTCGTGTCAAGGGATTTCTGTTCAAATAACAATATTCAGATCAAATATCTCTTCCTTTCACTTTAACAGGAAATTTACCTTTGGTGATCGTAGCAATAATGCATAATCAGCTATAGAAGACATAAAAGAAATAAATGAAGAAGTCTAACACTCACTATTGAAGATACTTCAATACAAAGTGTTGTTTATAATAGGAAGTTCATAATCCAAGGAAAGAATCAGCCTTTATCTTCAGGATATGCTAAAAATAGTCACTGAAGTCTATCGATCGGATGGTACTCGGCTCATGGTTATTTTTTGCTTTTTCCCTTCATGTCAGAAAACTCCGCAAAAGAAAGGACCAGCCTTTATTTTCTTCATAACATCTAACACAAATTTCGTGATCAAATATTTATGCATTGCAGAACATAAAAGAATTCAGAAAATTATATTATATATGCAGAAATAATATATTTTGATGTGAAATAATTGGCTCTTTTTTTTTTATACATGGGACAAATCGAGAACTTGGACAAGGACCAGGAAAGAACGAAACAACAACAAATTTATAGCCAAATTGGCTGGGTACATGATGCTAACCATGCACGTTTTGACGCAGTATGTTCTCTGAAGTAAGCATTAACAAATGTATAGCCAACAATATATAAAGCAGGAGGCCATCAATCAGTCACGTCAGCAAATTCCTAACGGACATCTAAACATAAATGCATCTCACACAATCTATCTTACATATGAGAAAGAAACTTAAATCACACATATATATACACTGAAAATGGACATTACTTCACTTGCATTGCATATATACTCAACTACTTCCCTCATCAAAAACTGCAACAGCATATATATAGATGCATGCGAAAAACATGCTAAATTAGTACCGATTGATCATAGATATACTTACAAATAAAACCAAACTGAAATTCATTACAACCAAGCTGAGAATAAAAAAATATCCTCATAATCAGTACTAGTTGACTAGAGCGCCTACTACGTCCTTTTGTTCGTCAAACTCTCTTTGCTGAACAACTTCTTCTGCGCTGCTTGTCGCAAACGTGATGAGACCTGAGGGTGAAGCTCTCCTTGTGTGCTACTTGCCACTAACCTGATTAGGCCTGTGGATGAAACTTTTCTAGGGATGGCTTGCATGCAGACCTTTTTCTTCTTCTTTTTTTGATTGAACAATCACTATAGACAATTTATGATTAATTTAATCGCCATATAATACATTCTTTAAGTTTGATCACAACACGTCTTTGTAAACTGAACTAATATAAACAATTCTACTTTATCTAATGTTTTAAGGTTTGATCAATAGTGACAGCTAAACATATAGTGTTCGTTGACCTATGTACCATAGAAACCTCTATGTATTTACGAACCCTAACTTGCACATAGCCCAAAGAGCATCCTCAGATGTAAATGTCTTCCTCTGCTCGTGTTGGCAACAATCTTTTTCCTATTCGGTCACAATGCTTATAAACTCCAACACACATTCTTGGATTGTGTCCTTTTCCTATCTCACGATTGCAATTGGCACGTACTGGTCTTAACAGCAAATTAATATCCACTACCGGCGGCTTTTGAGGTGGCGGATGGTAGTTGGTGGACGATGACGGGAAGTATGCTTGATCACCATATTTTTGAGTCCTATCTAAGGATCAGCCTCAGGCACAGCTACATGTTTGTCCTTCCTTCTAGCTTTTGCTGATCTAGTTGAAGCATCTCCGTTTGCAGCTTGATTCTTGACGGTGGACGATGACGGGAATTATGCTTGACCACCATGTTTTTGTGTCGTATCTGGCTGAAGAGGAGCATACATTGGTCCCTTCATCTTCTCAGCATGCCTCTTAGCAATATCCACTCCTATTTCTTCAGCTTCATTTGGAGTACGCTCCATGGAGAAATGTAGAGCCTTCTTTGATCTCTTGCGCAAATTATTAAGGCACGATAGCGGCGGAGATGGATTCCTAACCGCACGCTTTGATCTCGTCTCCATAGACGATGGCAGACCTCGAAGCTCAGGTTCAGGCTCCTTGCATGATCGGCTTTCCTGTTTCAAAATGCTCCTGATGATTAGTTCCTGTAACTTTTTAACTATCTTGTCCTATTTATCAAATATTTCTGGTAAATCATCAATTCGATTACATATAAAATTTGCAATGAAAACAGTCATCAATACATATTGCATTGTAACCAAAGCTTAATTAAATATAATCTACAAATTTAAGATAAACCATAATAAATAAAGATTCTTACCATTCTGATAAATCGTCTATTCGATTTTAGATGATTAAAAGGATTTTCTGTTTTCATGATCATTTTTCCATTTGTTTATCACTCCCACTGCAATATGAACTTTATATAATCAAGCTTATTTATAAGGAAAAATATAGTTAGAACGAAACAAAACTAAAAGAATGATATATAAATATTTTAGAAGGCTACACATCTAATAATATCTCTAATATGAGTATTTTTTTATAGATGTAAATTATAAATGTATAACTAAACCCTAAAACGTAGACGAAATAATATGTTTTCTGATGTCCGTAAACAAATATACTCCTCCCGTATACAATGAATACGGAATGGAAGTCATTAATTAAAAAAATATCATTAATTAAAAATATTGTTTCATCTATTTACAAAAGTATTTTCAGGTTTTGATAAAAAAGCAAAATAGTCCTTATATTATGATTATGTTTTACGTGACCAACTAAATGATTTAAAAAAAAAATACTAATAGCCAAAGGCATGATAGAAGTTTATGAAGATAATATACAACATTTTCAAGAACAAATAAGAGCGCATCATGAAATGAAAATAATACGCTGGTTATCTTATAAATCAATATGAACATACTAGACAAATATTAAAAAATGAGAAAAAATATTTGAAAACTTTATAAACTTTAAAAGTACAATTAGAAATTACTTAATGGCAATAACATCTGACATAGTAAAAATAAAAGAAGATTTAAAAGATATTAAAACTGAATTGTATGAAAAACTAAATAATCTAGAAAATATGATTATAGAAAATAAGAAAACTATTGAACAATCATTTTCTATAATGAATGAATATATAAATCAACATAAATCAAATGACATATATCAAGAAATAAATGATACGAAAAATTGTCTAAAAATCTTCAAAATCTATTAGAAAATCAAAGTGAAAAATTTTTTCAGGAAGAGGGAGATATTATAGAAAAATTAAATGAAGAATTATACAAATTTGAAAAACTAGTTTACCACAAGCACAAATACTATCTACAAGATCCTAATCTAGTTTGGACCTTTGTTACTTATAAAGTAACAAGATCCGTAAAAAACTATCTACAAACTTTACCACAAGCACAAATAGAAATTCTACTAAAGGATAAAACAATAAATTCAGAAGTTTTCTTCACATTAGTAAATACTATAAATAGAGAATTCTTAGGAAAAGATGACGTAGATAAGAAAAAAGCAACCGAAGTCGCTGAAGCAGAAAAACCTTTATGGTATCTTAATAATATATAAATTTGTAATATGTGTGATATAGAATCCTATACATGTGAATTTCAAAAATACTATTATAAATTACCTGCAGAATCTAGAGAAGTTCATCAAGAAACATATTTAAATAAATTATCATGACCACTTAGTAAGACTATAAAAGAATTATATATGACAGAAGTAGCAAAATAGTAGAATAGCTCATACATTAGGAGGAGCTATAGAAATAACTCAAAACTATATAGCTAAACAATGTTTACAACGATCTATAAAAAATCAACTTAAACATCCTACTGGACAATTATGTTGTAAAAATAATCCTAGAATACCTGGTAATTATGGATGTAACAAAAAAAAGAAAAAATATTAAGAAATATAGGTGGAGGAAAATTCCAAGAAATAAATACAAAAAATACAATTATAGAAAAAATAATTTTAGAAAAATAAAGTTTTTCAAAAGAAAATTACCATATAAAAAAGAAAAATATTGTCTTGAAAATAAAAAAACATGTAAATGCTAGTTATCTAATGAAGAAGGTCATTATGCAAACAAATGTCCTAATAAAAAGAAGACTGAAAATAAAGAAAAATTAAAAATATTAAATATAGCGATAGAAAATCATCTAGAACCAATAGAAGATTCAGATTCTGAAATAGAAGAAATATATGAATTAGTATCTAATAGTAGTCAATCTTGTGATTCTAAAGAAGATTATTCATCTTCAAATGAATAAACCTAATCCAAATTGTACGTTCATAGAAATAAAATATAAAGAAAAATTTTATGATGCATATATAGATATAGGAGCAACTTTGTGTTTTGCTTCAACTAAAATTCCATTTCAATGGAATAAACTTCAAAAACCTCTAGTAATATCAATTGCAGATGGTAGCAAACATCTTATATGAAAAACATCATTTCTTAATGAAATAAAAATAAGAAACTATATATTTAAAGTACCATCCATATACCAACAAGAATCAAGATTACCTATAATAATAGGATATAATTTTCTAAAATTATATCAACCATTTTGCCAATACTTGCATCATATAGAGCTTACTGCACCATCTTATAAAAATCAGAAAAGTAATGTTATAAAAATACCAATATTAGTAAGATTAAATAGATTACAAATTACTCAAAAACTTAAAGTTATAAATGAAAGATTAGGAATACCTATACAATTACAGAAAGAAGTAGAAAATCTATTAGATGTATGTAGTGAAAATCCACTAGATCAAAATAAAAATAATAATCAAGAACTAATAGAAATAAGATTAAAAGATCCTAATCAAGAAGTCAATGTAGAAAATAAAATCTCATATTCTAAGAATGATGTAGAAGAATTTACGAAAGAATGTGCTGAACTTCTAGAAAGAGGAATATTAGAAGAATCTACTAGTAGGCATGCTGCACCTGTATTTTATGTAGAAAATCGTAATGAAATAAAATGAGGAAAGAGAAGAATGGTAATTAATTATACAAAAATGAATGAAACAACAATAGGAGATGCTTATAAATTACCTAGAAAAGATTATATACTTCAAAAAATTAGAGGTAGTCATTGGTTTAGCACTTTAGACGCTAAATCAGGATTTTGGCAGATTACACAATAACACTAAACCATTAACAGTTTTTACATGTCCTCCCCATAAACACTATCAATGGACAGTATTACCATTTGAATTAAAACAAGCACCAGGAATTTATCAAAGATTTATGGATAAAAATTTAAAAGGATTAGAAGATTTTTGTTTAGTATATATAGATGATATATTGATCTATACAAATAACACACTAGAACACCATTATCAAAATTAAAAATAGTCCTAGAAAAAGTAAAAAAAAAAATGACTAGTTTTAAGTAAAAAGAAAGCAATAATTGCTAGAAATGAAATAGACTATCTAAGATTAACAATATCAAGAAATGGAGAATTAAAATTACAAGATAATGTAATAAAAAAATTAAATAATTTCCCTTCAAAAATTGAAGATAGGAAACAATTACAAAGATTCTTAGGACTCCAAGCTTTTTTAAGTCGTTGGCTAAGGAACGAAAGCAATTACAAAAGAAATTAAGTACAAAAGTCTTATGGACTTGGAATATTCATGATACTAATATTATTGACAAGCTGAAAAATACTTGCAAAAATCTTCCAAAACTATATAATCCACAAAGTGATGATTATCTGATTGTGGAAACAGACGCCTCTCAAGAAACTTGGACTGGCTGTATGAAAGCAAAAATTAATATACAGACTGAAAAGTCAAAAAATATACAAGTCGAAAGGCTATGCAAATATATATCAAGAACTTGCTCAAAAACTGAGCAAAGATATCCTATACACGAGAAAGAAACACTTGCTTGTCTTAAAACGTTGAGAAAATGGAGAATTGAATTTCTTCCTAAAGAGTTCGAACTCCGAACTGATAGTAAATATCTTACAGGATTTATTCAATATAAAATCAGAAGTAATTTCAATCAAGGAAGACTTATCAGGTGGCAGTTAGAGCTATGACAATTTCCAGCAATTCTAAAATATATAAAGTCAGAAAACAACGTCATCGCAGACACTTTGACAAGAGAATGGAAGAAATAATCAGAGGAATGATGGATCAAATAGCTATCAATAGAAAAGAAATCGAAGAAAAACAGAAAAAAATAGTAGAAAGACAGAAGAAGATATCCCAACTCGAGGCAGCCATAATCCAATTAGGAGGTCAGATTCAACTATCAGAGTTAGCAGCAAAAACGTGGTGGATCCATTACCATCAACATCAACAACAGCAACCGAATCTTCATCTAAAACAGACTCATCAGCCATTCCTCCGACATTACAGTACGACACTACAAAGTCATCACAAACGAAATACTATGCAATATTTAACGGACTCATGAAAGGAGTTTATGACCATTGGCATAAAGTTTTTGCTTTTGTCACTAGACAATCCAATATTCAGCACAAGTCTTTTACCACTAGAGAATAGGCCCAAAAGGCCCTTGAAGAATACCAAATTCAACAAATCCAAACAGAGACCCCTTACTACAAATCCAAATTACTTTCAACACCATCAACTTCAATTAGAAACCCAGGAAAAATGACTCCAATAGGTAGAATTCCAAATTCTAGTATCCTTAATATTTCTACCAGAGAGGAAAAACACAAAAGCTAAACAACCATCACCCTCATCATTTAATGAGTGCTATTCATTGTTTAGTCATTATTCAGAAAAAGAAATGACCCAACATTTTTACCCAACAGTTAAACTAGATTCTAGTCCAAAAGTAATATTTTTCCTGAAGCAAACCCTTTAACAGTATACAAATTTCTTATTTATGGATTAATAGATACCATTTATCTGAAAGGAACCAACCTACTCTCAGAATTTCCTTCAGGACCAGCACATGCCATAAGGAATTATATGTCCCGAATAGCAAAAGATAAAGAAGGAAATGACAGAGAAATAATCATAAAGATATATAGTTCTTTTTCAGTATTCAGCCAGGATAAAATATTAGTTTCGACCTTTGCAGTTATGGTTCTCGGTATATCAAATATGAATTATCCACCAAGTGATGGACCAACTAATCGGAAGCTATCAGAAAATGAAGTCGAAGAACTCAATGCTAGATATTTTGTCGGAGTACTAAGAAATACTGGAAGAATTGACACTCATGAAAAATACTTCATTAACTATAGAAGCAAAAATATTTTGATGTATTGATATACTCCAAGTACAGTCAAGAAATTAGTGCTGAAGGATTAAGAGCAGCCAAGCTTTTTGAAGGATCATTTTCATATTTCTTTAGACCACTACAACATCTTCCCTATAGGATAGAAGAGTTATTATGCATCCTCTTGCGTAGCAATAAAGATAGCAATTCTACAGATTCTATCTCAATAATAATGGATGACAACAAGGAGAAAGAAGACAAGGAAGAAAAGAACAAAGAAAAAAAGCTAAAGGAATCCAATAAAGATGAAATAATAGCATCCACTAGCTAAAGTAAGATGTAGACATTCGTGTCTTTTTGCAATAAATATGTAAAATACGTCAGCCCTGATGTAAAACTTAAAGGGCATCAATAATGATAGAGATAATGTAATATCTAAGGACATTAAGTGGAATATAGTCCACTTATTATGTGTATAAATATGTACCCTCTGGTTCACTTAGGACTCAGAGTTTATTGAGTGAAATAAAATTCTCCTTTGTTTGTTTGATAACAAACCAACGTTTTGATTTTCCGCTTATAGGAAGTCTATTTTACTATCAAATACTCAAACATCATATAAAAATACTACAATCAAACACTCAAGCATCAAAGCAATCTACCATCAAGGAATCCAAAGATCTTTAGCAAAAACATTAGCAAAGCAGAAGG